>NW_027248288.1:0-256902 GCF_041260155.1 Ptychodera flava
TCTCCAGGAGATCAGAGTATTTAGGCAAAATTCACACTCATTTCGGAAAAGATGGTCTCAAGATACCTCAACACATTGCGTGAAAGTGATCGAATTTCAGGGAAGGGAGCCATTCAGAATCAGATAAGGGTGGGTGCTGTTGTTCTAGTGGAAGACAAATCTTTCCCACGGATAAGGTGGTCTCTTGCCATTGTTGAAAAACTTAACACAGGAAATGATGGTTTGGTGCGCTCGCTTGCATCAGAACGCGTACCGGCAAAACTAGTAGACCTATCACTAAATTGTATCCATTAGAAGTTAATTCAGAAGTTGAAAATAATGAACGTGCGCCGACGCTGACAAGGGTGCACAAACTACAAATAGTAGCGTGAACAGTTCACGACCAGTTCGTGAAGCGGCTATTAAAGCCCGTCAACGACTAAAGGAAATGTCATCAATTCTGTATTAGTAAGTTTTTGTTTCAGACACGCATTCACTATCTTCAGTGACTGCTTTGTAGTTTTAGAGTTTTACTTTAGTTTGTGAGATTTGTAACTTTGAACTAATTTCAGTTGTGATTTCATTTGACGTTCGCTATGAATATCCGTTAGATTGTAACTTACAGTTATTTTTTGAATTAGAGATTAATGTAACGTTTACGCAAAGGATTTCCGTCATCTTATTTGTAGTTTCTTTCTGTGTTTAAAGCTTATAACGAACCTTTACTGTAATAAGGATTTAATTAAGTATAGTTTATATAAGGATTTGAAATAGAGTTTTCTTTGAAGTTTGTATCACGCGCCACAAACAGAAGCAGATTGTGATTTAATCCGTACCAGGCGTATTTTCTTATCAAGCATGATTAGACACCAACCGCCATTGATCTTTCAGATTATTCTTTTCAAGTCTTACGCTTATCATTGACACTTTACTCTTGAGATTTATTTCGTGTTGTTTTTGCATTTGTGAATTCAGTTGTGTAAGATTTTGAAACTCTTTATCTTGCCGGCGGGAGGATGTTGGGAATCACGTGTATGGTGTAGCTCCGCCCACCAACTCCTTTACTAATTATGTAGATTATACATAAGGCGTGTCATTAGTTAGTCGTGTCATTCATGATTCTTATGATTATTCATACTAAACTGTATATATGGACCTGTGATAGTAATAAAGATAGATTTGAACTTGGTCATACTAAGACACAATACAAAGCTGTCTCCGGCCTATTCTGTCTCTCTCTAACCCGAACCTATCCCCAAGTGTGTACCCCACACAGAGCCCCAAATTCTTGTGGGTTTCAAGCTCGTCATTTTTCTTGCATTTTACAAAACGCACTTCAGTTTTCCAAAACGTTTAGCGTGGGAGTCTCAAAATAATTACGACTGCTTATTTTGCAAAGCCAATTTTAACATGCAGGAAGGCTACGAACAGCAAGTGTGACAGTGACGTTTTTAGCTCAAAGCACCTTAAGAAAAAATTGTAAATTGTGTTAATGATTAAGCCTGGCTAGTCTTTTTTTCACAGGAAATTTGTGAATGGTTGCATAAGCTGTAATATCCAAATTTATACCAAAGGTACCAAACCATGGTAGTAATACCTAAAAAGAGGAGCGTAATCTAATGTAAATGGGTCGCACGCAAGTAGAAATCAGATATAATCGATAACTATTGTTATGCAAATAACGTGCACGAACAGAGTACGCGCGAAATTAGAATATTTTATCGGTGACTGACCCGAGGACTGCCATTTACATAGCTAAATAAACAAAGTTATTTCCGCTGAAACAAGTAGAATCATAGAAGATATTCCAGGTAAGTAACTAAATTTGACTTCGGCTTTATTTTAATAGTTTTATGATCGAATTTTTAGAAAAATTTCAACGAAAAATCCACATAGGAAGATTGCCTACTGTGCGGTAAAAACAGGCTACGCGCTACGATTTCCCGCCGCGTGCATTTTACTGCGGTCATTATGCAGAACTTCAGAAAGACCGCGATTTTTTACTCAAACGTTAATTTAACTTTTAATACATTCTTTAACAAACGAATTGTATCACCTTTGGAAGGTTTTCTGCCGTCTTCCGATTGAAAATTGAATGGGTTCGACATGGTGGATTTACGGCGAGAGGGACCATAATGTTCGGCGGATTGTCAACCTGACCTTCCAAGAAGATTATGTCAATATAAAACAATTGTCGGGAGCGAAAAAGCAAACCTATCTGATAATTAGGCACTTTACACCGAAATTAACCGAGGTTTTGCTGGGAAGTTTTGACGGCACTGCGATTCCTGAATGATTTGACCTGTAGTTTGTTTACGGGTCAGTACAATGACCTCAACTCATTAGAGCTCATGAGTCATGAGTGACCTCAATATGGCGTCGATCATAATGGATCTTGTTCACGTTCGTTGCCTACAGCAATGGAAAATCTGGACCCTTCAACTAGTCTGCGTCGTCACAGACATCCAGTCAAGATCCAGAGTATGTTCCTGAGGAGTGTGACTCCCCTGATCGCGTTGGTACCTATTTCCAAGGAGTTTCTCGTTCGAGTTACACCCTTCGTCCTGACCTTACCCGTCAGTTGACCCGACGTGACTGCGAGTTCGATGGTGAGTAATGACTTAATTGGTCAAGGTATCACACGGCATGGGCCATTATTTCACCATTGAGTCACATATATTGCGAACAAAATTGCAATTATTTATTATTAGAGTTTTATGCATCATTCAATTTTGCTTAAATTGTACTTATGGTGGTAGGTTTTGCATGATTGTGTTTATCAAGCGCGGACCAGCATTACTTCCGCCTTACACTCTTTTGAACAATCACCTTTGAATGTGGGTGTTTTACGTTCAATTCTTGCCCCCTCTCCCCTTTCTCACGTGTAGTACTCTATACCACTTGTATAATACAAGTCATGAATTCCTGAACCGGTGGCATTGTTCAGTATTAACTTGAAGCCCCCAGTCAATTGTCAGTGTTATCTAACAAAAATATTTATTCGATAAGAATTTCAATGGAAAACAATAGAATGACAAACTGTTAAAGGGCAGTTCACACGTCCATTGATGTGAGCGGACCAGGGATTGAGAAGGGCACTTTTAACTCAATAAATGACCCAACATTGATAACATTTCTGGTACAGAATAATATCTAATGTTTTTCCTTGTGTTCTCTTTTACAGGTAATTGTACGAGTAAAGCGTCAACCTCTGATGTGTTTCCATATGTGAACCTGTTTCTAACACAGGCAGCTGTCAGTTTTTTTACCATCCAACACTGGGGTAATGTGTTAAAGAAACGACAGAGTACTCATCAGGAACCTGTAAAGGGTTCGAATAGGCAGTGGAGGAACATTTTCGAAGAAAATAGATGGATCCGGGGAAACCTGTTTGATCCAGCGGGTAATTATTTATTTTGCCAGCAGTGTATTATTGCTGTTTTGGATGTGTCTCCCAGCGGCTGGCCAGTCAGAGAGACATCAAACAACAAGAATTCCTTAATCCTGTTGTACTGTTAACCAAAGACATGTGACAAACGAGAAACTGGAAAAATATGTCCTCATTCCAGACAATTCCCTGCAGTGGGATGAATGGTGGGCTAGTCTTTCCAGTGATGATGAAGTGGAAGTGAGGCAATTTGCAGCTCGTCATGGTCTGGAAGGAAAAGTCTCCAACAATAGCAAAAACGATGTAAAGGAACAGTTCCTTGAATTTGTTGATGCAAATACCTACCCAACAGGACGTTCAGAATACAGTGCCAGTGGTGGACCGTTATATTATTTTCTTCCTGTTTTTACACGTGTGTCTATCCCCAAAGTGTCAGAAAATAATTACAACACAAAATTGATGCAGTCTGTTGTGAGTGTATTTAACCAAACTCAACAACAGTTAGGAAGAGAGACAGTGAGCAGCAGAGCAGCAGAGGGCTGGTTATCACAACACAGACCACGCCATTCAATTCAACCACACAAATCTGACTATTGTAACACCTGCAAAGAGGTCAGTAAAGAAATCTTAACAAAATCCACAGCAGTACAAAGAATGAGAGAATCTGGAGATGCGGAAGACAGTGAACTGGAAAGAGTGAAACTAGTTGTGGAAGTCTAAAGAAACATTTGGCAGAACACAAAAAAGAAGCATCAGCAGCCCAGCACTTCTACAAGAAATCATGTCAGCATGCCTTTGATCACCAAAAGAAAATCCAAGAACGTGAAGAGACAATGGGAACGCATGAAGAAGAAACTCAGCTGTTAGAGATGAAGACAGACTATATTGCTTGCTATAGCTTTGATTACAAAATGGTGATCACACTTCCACAGTGGCATTTAACACCCCAACCAGCCATGCCATAATATAAAATGATATTGTGTGTAGATGAAGCTGCTGTTATCCAACATAACACTCCCTTATAGAACAGGAATGCCTGTCAGTAGCATGTGAAATTAGCATTCACTGCATGAAAACACTATAATACTTACTGTATTAGCATGGATTATGCCTGTATTTTAGCTGAAGAGTGCATATACAGGTGAATACAGTCAAGAATCCATTTCTTGTATTCAGCAAGCCTGAATTCAGGTGGATTCATGTGAATTCATGTGTATTATTCTATAATACAGGCAACTCATTAATGTGAATTTATCTGTATTATTGCGTTTTCATGCAGTGATTCACATTGCTAATTGGCATGGCTAAATGTATGTGCATAGGGAATAGGCAGTTAGCCAGTCCACAGTCATTTCAGAAGCATGTGTATAGGCCGAAATATTTAAATGAGCTAGCCACTCACATACATGTGATTGAATGGTTATAACATGTGGACGAAGGGTTATAACATGTGAATGAATGGTTATTTTGAATAACGAATGGTCATTTTGAACCATTCACATGTATGTGAACGAATGGTCATTTTGAATGGTTATTTTGAATGCACATATGAATGACAGGATCATTCTGACAGAAAAAGAGCACCATGAAAAGTACTAATTTGACACTGGATTTTAATTTTACTTATGTTGCTGTGTGATTATTTTGGTTAACACAGTTCATTTGCATCTTTGGAAGGTGCAAGCAAAAAAGAAATAAGTGAAAGCTAATTCCAGTGAAATTAAGTACTTTTACACAGGACCTTTTAGTGAATGTGAAATAATTGTTGGAGATGTAATTAACTATATTTGGCCTAAAACTAAGCCAGGCCAAACAGAGTTAAAAGCAACTCAGACTCACCTGAACACAGCAAACACAAGCAGACTCACCTTTCCAAACATTCAAAATAAAAGAACAAATATACCTGTAAGTCTGATGACAAATTTAATAAATTTTTGGCTTCAACAAATTCCACAGACAAAGTGAAAAGTGATTTAGTCCAAGATAAGTCTTTAAAAGAGTTCATTTAGCTCTGGCCAATAGGTCTCGTCTTTCATGTCCTATTTTGTTTTGAAATTTGACATCGAAGACTTCTTAGGTAAGTCATGATTATATTTGCCGAATTTCTCTTGGGCCTTGGCTGACATGCACACTGAAATGAAAGAGAAAGAAGAGAATGAACTTAGCAACATTTACTAAGACAACAAATTTACAATATAGTTTTAGAACATGAGTGTGATTTGTTACGTAAACACATCGAAGAATTTATTACATGTGGGTAACTTAAACATATCTAGTGTAACATATCTAGAAATGTATTGGCTTGAGTACGTTGTATTGACTTGACTAGTTGCCACAGCTACTGGTCTGATTAATTTATGTACTCATTACAGACTCGTCACATCATTACATCCTAATTTGAATCAATACAAGAAAGTACGTTACGTACTGTCTGTAATACATGTAGCAAACAACAGTCCGGGCCAGCTCCAAAATTGTAGACTCATTATGATAAGTATTCCGGCATTCAGCCAATCATCGACCAGATTACATCATTAATAAAGTACAGGTCACGCTGGGTCACAAATTACCCACCAAGTGTGATCGGCAGTTTTGGGCCGCTTATTAAGCCCTGTCTTGTGAATTTAGACGAATTTCGACAGTCAACATAATCCACGTGTTCTGCAGAAGGTCATGTCCAACAAGGAGTCCGATTAGTGAACAAATATTCAAAATATTGACGATTCATTTCTACCCCAAGTTTATCGATTTCGCTCAAGTACCGAGAATCATTTTGTGGATGTTCGTCATCTCTATTAGAAATACTGTTATAAAGGTTATTTGTGTAGGTACGCGTATAACATTTTGCAAGAAAGAAGAGCAATGTCAGAGCTTTAAAACGATACCTGTTTTGTAGTTGTCAAACGCAGACTAAAAATGGTACGCGATTTTGAAAATGTGTTGACAGAGTGGCCACACAACTGTTCCCCATACGGTAGAATTTGTATCGCTGCCATCTCCGATACAAATGGGGTATTCTGAACGATCTGTGTAGGTACAAGATTTATATTTCGCAGGACTTCAAGCCAGAGTCTAGGAATCACAGCGATATATGGGGTTTGGTTGTCTTAGCCAGAATAAGACTGGTACGCGATTTTGAAATTGTGTTTTGACAGAGTGGCCACACAACTGTTCGACATTATGACAGAATACGGCACGGGAGTTCGACACAGTATGGCGTACGTAACGAAGGACGCATGTGGAGGTTGCCAGGAAATACAATTTTTACTGATGGCGCGCTGGCCGCTGATTGGCTAATGAGAGGGGGAAAATATTATGGTATAGCGTCTCCAATTTTGGAGCTGACCCGGACTGAACAAGTTATTGAACTCATTAAAAATTACAGCTGCTGTCCTTTGAAAATGAAGACGCATCAAATTTCTGAATATTTTTGTCTTTCAATAAAAGGCTTCATACCTGGCAATATCATATTAAAAATACATTTTAACAGTAACCATGTATAAAAGAAGTAGAAAATTGCAAGTAAGACTTAGTGCCATAGTGGTACAAACAATCATAAGTTTACAAAGCCATGTTCATCCTACGATCTAGTTTTTTTTTAATATTTTCATTTCGCCTAATTTTTTGCATACCCCGGAAAATTGAAAGCGAGCGAGAAATTCATCTGAAAATGCTTATTGAGCCAATTTTGCAATGTGAATAAAAACAGGCACAACTCATTATCTGATTGACTTCGAGTATGGGTGAGGCTCACATCTTCACGATCGCCAGCAAGTGCACAGTGAAGTCAATGCACCACCATTTTGTCCATAGTCTGAAGTCACACATACTATAGAAATGTGTTCGATTCGTGGCGCTACGTGTTGGTGTTACCTCCTTGAGGTAAAAGGTATTCGGAATCAAAATTTCTACCTCTTGAGCTTTATAAGAGTATTTTATAAATAGCATTTCAAATACTTACCGGATGAATGGAAAATTATCGTCAACCGGCGACTTGCTCTTGCTGTCTTGGTCACTGCATCCAACCACGGTCCAACACTGTCGCGGGGGAAATACACTTTACCTTCATGCCTACTGAAACATTACCCCTTAGACATAACTCACTTCCTGTTTTGACTAAAAATGTATCGCCGCTGGGGGTAGAAATGACCGAGAAATCAGCCATAATTCGTAAGATTCAGTTGAAGCTCTGAACTGTTAGCCGTTACTTCAAAAAACTCTGCGCAGTCTCATTTGAGAGATGCAATGTGATATCCGATAAGTCAAAAGGTCAAGGGTCGTGATCGTCGCAAACTTTTGACATTTCGTGTACGCGTAAACTGTTCTTTTAGATATTTATAATAAACAAAAAATGACTTAATATGAAGAGATCAGTTAAAATACGGAAGTCAGACACACTAAGTGAACACCGTTGCAATACTGATCTGCCTTGTTAAATTCCAGCATACTCATTTACGGGACCCTTCAGGTAGTACCCTCTTGCGTCCCGGCCACTCCGTTTTGCGTTTTGGAAACCATGGTCCCTCCAAGTCACGACATCGTACCGTGTATCGTCAGAACCGTTAGTCCATCCGGCTCGATTTTTGTACAATTGGGGAATAAAACAGTACCCGTACTGCGTCTCCATTAAGTTTTATGTAAGTTGTAGTCGCGAAAGTTTTACAATGGCAGATGCAGAACCATCGCAAGTGTGTTCGTCGTTGTGGCATGATATGACGTACAATACATGACTGCATAGCCAGTTGCTAGTTGCTGCACGGACGTACGCGAAAACGTGGACCGTATGAGAAATATTTAATGACTGATCCAACCATATTACGTCTGAAAATGTGAGTACCTTTCAATAGAATGCAGGTTCCGATCATATTGGATATTTAGCGGTGAACATGTGTTAATTATTTCACATTTTGAAAATAAAAATAAACGATGTTTAAATTGATCTGTGCTGATTTTATTTAGAGGCTGCTCGTAGATGTTTGCAGTGACTTCCCTCTTGTCATATTCATTGGTTTATACTGAAAATCCCTGGTCTCCTTTTTTTAATGGAGATGAATTAAACCAATTCTAACCATATTCAAGGGATAGTCTGTAACTTCATAATTTTGGCAGAAATTTTGTTCTTATATTGACTACAGTTTTTTCTCTTTTTCAAAATCATGTTAGCCAGTATTGCTTATGTTATTCGATTTTCTAAAGCATGTTCAAATGTCCAGTGTTCAGAACCTGTATTATGTACAGTCAGCATTGTTATATTGTTTGTAATCACATTTTAGTCTGGACTAAACTTCAATTGAAAACAATAACAGTGAACTTTTATGATAACATGCACCCAAAGTGTATGTTGGTGTATTGATAATATGAACGAGCTAATTCAACTTAAATTTGTGAATAATAAAGTAAGAGAAGTTAATACACAACACAAAATGAACAAAATAAATAACTTACAGCTATATACCAGCTGTCACTTTAAAACTGCAAACCACTGCTTCTGTATCCACTAAATATTAAAGTCTGAGAACAATCTAACTGGTAACCGGTGCATGTGACCCATTTAGTATTTCTATAGTGCAAACATGAGTAATTTCACCTGAAAAACTTAACCCAAGTAAAAAAAACGCTACACATGGGTGCCGCCTAATTTATTTAAATTAAATAGACAATAGGGAATGAGATTGACTTGAGAATTGACAACAAGTCAGTCCTTGCAGTTTATTAATGCATGTCTAAATTTTTACTACCTTCTGTCATGAATTCAGTAGGACTGGTAATGAATGGTTACTTCACATGGCTGAGTCTGATTTCACATGCATAGCTAGTGATGAATGTTCAAATTTTAACATGTCATATTTCCAATACTGGCATGTGGCGGGTTGGACTGCTATGGACTGCCTATTTTTCCTCAAATAACCATTCAAACTGTTCCACACAGAAATGTGGACTGGCTAATAGGCAGTTCAGTTTTGTAAGGGCTGGCAAGGCCTACACATACATCTTTGATGAAAGATTTGGACCAAAGAACAGCAGTCATACTCTGTCAATTTTAAGTCACCACATCAACAACCTAGACACTTCCTGGAGTACCAAAGTCATGGTATTCATGGACAATGCTCCAAGTACTAACAAGAACACATGGCTTGTGTGTTGGATCAAAGAAATGATGCTCAAGTAAGTTACATGTACACATATTGAATTCACTCTTGATTGGTAAAACTCATTTTACAGGAGAGATTGACAAAAAAGTTGGATGAGACTTGTGCGAAAACACCCACATTTAATGATCTAGATAATGCAGATGACTGTGATAATACTCACAAAGTAAAGGATAATAAAATACAGAATGTTTGCTGAATGATTAAAAAATACGCCCATATTTTTTGGAACTTTGAAATTTTGTTCATTAGACTGAATATGTAAATTGCAATTGCGAAATTGCACCAAACTTTTTTTGTACATGAAATCTACCTTGGATGCAAATTATTAGGAAATGTCTTTCTGATAAAGTTTACAGTGATGTTAAAGCTTTACTTCAAGATAGTTAAGCTTAATCATCAGTATAATAAATTAACCCATGGAATTTTTGCTTTCAGACATGAAACACTTCAGTATCTTCGGATTGGTTTCCTGCAAGCCGGACATTCTAAATCAATGCCAGATTGGGTGTTTGCCAGCATATCATCAACAATGAAGAAACAAGACATGTTCACTGTCAGAGATGTGCAAGATATATCTTCACCATATAGTGAAGCTAAGGTAACTTTGTCTGTATTATACTATACATGCATATCTACCACAAGAAGCCTTGTCACTAATGATTTGAATCTTACTTGACAAATATACAGATTACAACTTAATCTTAATTCATGGCAGAGTAACTACATTGACCATTTTGGTCTACTTTTCCTTTCTGCTCCCATACCTCAAAGTCAAACAGCATCAAAAGTCAAATACTGATTGAATTCCAAAATAATGGTCTTCACATAGCTGTTCTAGTGTGCCTTATTTTAAATTTGTAAGATGCATCTAAATGAGCTTGCGATAACTCAACATATTATGAAGCATCGTCTGACACACACAACTGATGCATGATGATTTATTGTATGCAGAAAAGATGCGCACTTCCTCAAATCAGTCCCCAGCAGGCAATATTACTTTTAATGTCAATATTTCCACTATACCATTTGGCACAATCTCAGCCAATAAAAAGTTCAGATAATACGCGAGTTGTAATAAAATGATATCACTCACCTTGTATCAGGTCATCAAGTTCTTTCATTTTAATGACAATAGATTGTTTGTTTATTTTATTTCAATAATAGATTCTGTGTGATACTGATTTCAATGATTGGAGAAAGTTCCTGCGTGACAAGTATGGAAATGTGGTTGTACATGGTATTGGTGCATACCATGACATCAGAGGAGAGAGACAGCATGGCCAAGTAGTTGTCATGGCAAGGGAGGAGTTAGACAGTGGCACATGGCAGGATATTACACCAGAGGTATCAAAGTTTGTGCATCTTAATTATCATACAACGTCACAGTAACTCTACCTTTCATTATACACTGTCTGTAACTTTTGGCAAGTTGAACAAGAAAATTTATGAATGTGCAGAACAAAACTAGTGAGCAAATAGACAAAGTTACAAGTAGTGCAGTTTTAAAGGAAAAAAGTCACTCACTTATTACAATATTTGAGTCATTTTAGATGATTTACACCATGTGAAATGTTCCGTATCCACAGACCTATAGCAATATCCATTTTGATGGATTCTTACAGTATACAGCAGAATCCATTAGAGTATCCATTATTATCCAGTACTGAGAATCCAGCACCGGAATACATAATGGATTCCCCCAGTATCCAGCAAAACTAAGGCTGCGGGGAATACATGCCAAAATCCATTTTGGATACTAATGGATTCTAGTGTCACAATGCATTGTGGGTCTAAAAAACACAGACCTGGCTAGATTTTGAGAATCCATAAAAGTATTTATGATGGATACTAGCCTAGCCAGTGTAACGGAAAGTATGACTACTGCAGACACTTTTTTATGCTGAGTGAAAGCGTTGCAAAAGTTGAAACACCTAAAAATATTACCACTTGTAAATTCGTTTTGCAATCAACATTGGCAGTGTCAAAACGCTTTTTCCTAAAGATCCTATACACATACAAATAAAACAAAATTCCAAAACTTAATGTACGTCAAGAACTACAACGTTAACGATAGAGGACTATGGCCTTTCATGATCAATCATTTGAGTCAAGACATGGATTGGCGTTTATACTTATCAGCTTGAAACCCCCTCCCCCATCAAATTGACCCCTCTCCTGCTGCAAGTTTACGTTTATCGATAGCAGGATTTGTTCGAGCTCGTTACAATTTGAGACGGTATATAGTGGACGGAATCGTTCATTACCATCTGTGTAATAAAACCAAGCAAATATGTCATCGTGACGACGAGCTATACTCTCAAGAATTTGCGTCACATTGCCGAAAAAACTAAGAAAATCGCAGAAATGTGGAAGTGACCTTTACTAGCTCACTGGATGAAAATCCAAATTTAACATTCTTTATGCAATTGCATAAATTTGCATAAAGTTGGTCAGCTCCTTTACGCACCTTTATGCAGTGCATAAAGGTGTGTAAACATGGTGTCAGTGGTGGTGCCTATATGCATCTGTATGCACTTGTATAAAAGGGTTTAATGGCTCACTAAAATTATGTACCTTTATGCAATCCAATAAAGTTGCATAATTTTACGTGTGAGGTAAAGATTGTAAAACAACACTGAGGATGACAACTTACAGTCTCTACAAATTGAAAAGGACTATATGTGTTAAAGAATAGCTGGATGTATAGTGAGAAACATATCATCACTTCCCTGGGCTCACATTTCTAACGTTCACTCTATATACCCATCTGGAAACCATCTTGAAGGGCTAAATTAGCGTTTGCACTTTGGAGTCCCCGCACTGTAGTAGACACATATCCCTCCTTGAATTCTTATCATTTTGCAACTGTCTTTTTATCTTTCGACTGAAATAAAGCTTGCATTTTGTATACCACAGTATATGTTGCTGCAGTCATGACGAAAATAGCTAGGTCAGGCATGGCAAGTCATGCAGGGCTCTGATTCATTGCTCCTTTCTCAAGGTGTAAATAGCCATATGTCATTAACATATCAGGAAGGTTGCCATTGATATCGCCACAGCAGTTACACATAGGATACTTCCCTTTTCGTCACACATCATTCACTCAAATGACAAATGTGTGGAGTCAGTAGACGACAGCCTATCTTGTGATAGTATTTGGTAGCCGGTATCATGACAGTTTGTGTTCGTGTCGGCTACACAGACGATCTGCCCTCTTGCGAGTTCGACTTTGTGAAAAAAAGATATGACCTGCGACCAAAATTGCTTATTTGAAACATAACCAGGGGACCTGCATTACATTTTGCACCGGTATGTCATGAAGAAAATAGTGATAGGTCAGGCAATGGCAAGTCATGCAGGGCTCTGATTCATTGCTCCATTGTCTCAAGGTGTAAATAGCCATATGTCATTAACAACAATCAGGAGGAACCCCTTGAATGTATAAACAAAAGCGGTTTTCTTGCTTCAGTCACTGTTGCTAGAAAGTTTAACTGAAATAGACTTTGTTCAAGTCTGAAATTTGCATCAAATTCTTGTAAACTTGTTTTCTTTTCCTTAACTTGTTAAAAGTTGATTGAACGCATTGTCATTGAGTTGTACCCGAATCACATTTGCAGGATCGCTGTCAGCCCTACTGCACTATGGATGAAAAAAGGAATGTTATAAATTTGAAAGATTTTTGTGATGCATAGAAAATTATGAGTGAAGTTTGTGTGTGTGTGTGTGTGTGTGTCCCTGGACGTACCACAGATACGTCCATGGAGTGTCTTGGCCGTCCTGATCATGCCACAGCTGAAAAGGCCAGCGTCGACAAAGATAAAATAATAGGTGTGAAAGGGATTATCAGGCCCTCCTGTACCCTTACATTCATGACTGCACAGACTCCACTTCTAGTGCGTTCTACAACTTTTAAGAACGTCTACAGTAAAAAAGTAACTTGAGTAGTTTTGCGTGAAATAAAGATGACCGTGATATAGCCGTGATTAAAACAGCCTTGTTTGCTGTCTTACTCGACCTCAGCTGACTACCATGGCAAAAGTCGGAGACTGCTGAGACGGAAGGCCATTATCAAATTTGAAAATTGTGAATGTATCGGTCGTTTTATCCAGATGATTAGTGTCCTTTCGATATTAAGTGGTCGAACCAAGGCCCCGGTACGCACTCTGTGGTCACAATGCATATGCAGTACAGTCAGGGTGAAGTGTGCAACACAGACAAAGGGAATTATTTGTTTGAGTGTGCAACAAGCATTGTCAGGGCAGGGACTTCCCTAATTACCGTGGTCATGGTCCCTCCACAAAACCGTACCGTGGTTAATGTCGGAATGTGGAGAGGTTGCCTGATGTCCTCCCACATTACGTGTATGGCATAATGTTATGAACACTCTGGTGCACGAATGCTTCAATCGTCGTTTGTGTGCAGAGGGTCTGTGGCTTGACGAAAACCCTATGATACAACTTGTCATTTGCATCGTGCGGGTTTCGCATAGTTACTATCAAATCGCCTGTGCCCTTGCGAGTGCATAGCAATTATCCGGCGAATCGACTACCTTTCAAAATCGAACAACGAATGTTTTAAAATAATGAGTAAAATTAAATGCTGAACACAGAATCGACAATACTGAAAATACTTTGCTGTAGCTGATGGCACCAGTAATTTGAAATACGCTCAAAGGGAACCTACTATAGTCATAGTTTCCGTATGAGTAAATCGGTACAGCCAGCCATCGGTAAGCATGAATGTGAAAAGATACATCAATGCTGTAAGGTCAAATTATTTTGCTCTTGTAGGTAAGATGTGTCCCTTTTTTTAAATTTTTCCTTGTGCTTCCTAGTGTACCAAGTATTTTCTGGTCAGATTTTAGAGTTGCAAACGTTGTATCTCATATAACGGTATGACCGCCAGGTTTGTCTATGGGGTATGTAAGTGTAAGAGTATCAGGGATAGACTTCTCCAAGTCTGTGGGCATATAAGTATCAAAAAATAATAAATTGAAGGACTAAACATCGGCAAACCGTTGTGTTAATGGTAGGCTATTGCGCAGATCGTGGAGTGAACGCCGCCTGGTCAGCAAGTAACTCAACTGAAGAGAAAGCGCGACTGGGGGCCAGTCTACACCTGGGACTGTGTTCCGTTAATAATCCTGGGCTAAAATTTAATTTCCTAATAGTATAAAACAGCATCTAATGTGCCTATCAGATATCATGAAGTTTGACGCTTGATTGTAAAATATTAGTGCATGTTGCTTTCTAATGCTGAATTCTCATTGAGAAAACAGAAAAGTATCAGGAACTTATTATGCTTTTCATATGCGCTGCAGGTTTCATTATGATTAGTACACTTTGCAAAACAGACGTTCAATTTACAGACATCAAAATATTTTTATATATTTCTGATATATTAAAGTACAGCGCCCGGAGCGCGCGCTGAAAAATATTAACATCTGGATATCACTGATATATATGTCTGATATATGAAAGTCATGCGGCTGAAGGGAATGCTGAAAAATAAGTTCGATATTTTAAAGTAATGCGCTCGAAGGGCGCACCGACAACATTTTAAACATACAAATATCTCTGACATATATGTCTGATATATTAAAGTTTCGTGCTAGCTTGAAGGGGGCTCTGAAAAAAGTATTATTATATTAAAGTTAAGCGCCTAAAGGGCGCGCCATGAATGCAACTGAATGATGAAATTTGTCGCTTGCATGATGCATTGTAGGCAAGTATGAGCCCGTGTCAAAATTCTTAAAACAGACTGAACCCCCTCCCCAATTGGACATTTCAAAAAACATGGTGACCCCCCTATCATCATAGTCAAAAACGGGGTGACCCCTATGAATCCACTCCCCCCCCGCCGAATAAACTGACCAGTCCCTTTAGTTGACTTTAGCAATTATGACTCTCAAAGGCAGGCACGTTTTATAACAACGACTAAGATCATAATCTTTCGCAAAATGCGCTCGTTCTTCATGCAGTCTCATAACGATTTGTTAGGGTTGTCATCGATATCGCCACAGCAGTTACACATGGGATATTTCCCTTTTCGTCACACATCGTTCATTCAAATGACAAATGTGTGGAGTCAGTAGACGACAGCCTATCTTGTGATAGTATTTGGTAGCCGGTATCATGACAGTTTGTGTTCTTGTCGGCTGCACAGACGATCTGCCCTCTTGTGAGTTCGACTTTCTGAAAAACAAGATATGACTTTCGACAAAAATTGCTTATTTGACACATAACCAGGAGATCTGCATTACATTTCACACCGGTATGTTTTTGAATATTGCCAATATACTCTTCGCCAGTGGTTTAATTCAACCAAAGGACCGTGCTTCAACCACATCAAAAATCGACTCGGAGGCGAGTCAAGGCTGTTCAGTGGCAATGTTAGCTTCACCGCTCGAAAGTTATTCTCGGAAACAGGACGGCAGCATTGGTCAGGGCCGGATTTCGCACATTATATGGAAAGCTGTGGTTATTTCTTCGAAAATATGTGATTGGACTGCATACTTCTTCTTTGGCCTTGGACTTTCGCCGCCGAAACGTCAATTAGCAAACAAATCACAAGATAGTTCAGTCACATGAATCCGTAAATTTTGATGCATCGATCTATCGTGATGAATTCTGAACTAACGCGCATTAATTTCAGAGTTAGGGGAATTATTTGTACTAGTTTCGAGAACTTATAATATCAGTGTACCCATTGATATAAAAAAAGACCGTACTGCTGCATATCAAATCAACTTTTAGACGATGAACTTCGAAGTTTTACATTGTACACATTTTTATATTAAAAACACTTTTCCGGAAAAGCGGGTGTATGGGAAAAGATACCGCGACTGTAGCGACTATTGCTCAAGAAAATGTCTTTTCCACTTTCTGCATTTACCTTCGTGGTCCATTAAATCCAACGTCAAGTCATAGTGAACTCTGAGCTCAGTCCCGCATGTAAATTGCGACCGTGATATACGATGATGGATTTCATAAAAAAGTGCTAGAATTTCGCTTTTCCCGTCAGTAGGCCTACATGTACAGGTTGGTAGTTATTATATCAGACTGATTTCAAACCGTGTTCATATTTCCCAAAGTTTTAATTAGGCCTAATAGCTGCTATATTTTGACCATCTTGATAAAGATCTCGCCACCGGAATATTCATGAAGGTAAAAATGCGTAAATCGAAATCCCATTGTGTGCATGCTGAGAGGTAAACTGCACAGCTAGCAGCCTGTTGATGAAAATTGACCCCCTAGCTAGCTCGTAGCCTGCTGCTCTCTTTCTTTCTACCTCCATGCTTTTGCTGGCGAAAACGAATATATGGTTCAGTTAGCAATATTTTATTTAACGAGAGCAAAAAAATAACATTTTCTTCAAGATTGAGTGAAAAGTGATAGTTATCAAATTCTTTGCAAAGTTCGTTTCGTGAATATTTGAGCACTTGGGGAGCCATACTCAGAAGACGCCATTGTTATGGATAGCGTCGCGTCGCCTACTCAGCGTTGCGTTGCGTCGTCTATATTTTAGTACTGACACGTCCCGCCGGTGTCTAGGAATGTCCACTAAAGACTCTAACCTTGAAATCCTGGACCGTCTCGACGACTATGCGGTACGTTTGAATCTAGTGCCAGTGTGGTGATCGCCAAAGAGTCCTGCATCAGCTGAACGGTTCTCGTGTAAGCTTACAATTTACCAGGTATGTATGTACAGTATAGCTATTCACTTATTCTTGACCAGCCAATGTGTCTGGGATACGTCTACTCCTTCTGGTATAAACGTGTCCAGCAAAATCTGTATCTGGCAAAGTATCGAACGTTTGTTTGTTTTAAATCATCGATATTCCTGATAATTTCAAACGAATAATGAACATCGAATTTCCGGGTCACTTTATGCTAATGAGTGTTGATACCTGTCAGGGACTGGACAAAAATTACGGGCGGGGGGATTGATTGGTGTTTTTAGAGGTCTGTGTTGGCACCAGATTGTCTCACCAGAAAATTTACCAACCAGATTACAGTTTCAATGGAAAACAAAAGGTAGTCCTCCTACATATTTAAACAAAGGCAATTCCAGGGATCAGCAAAAGTGCCTTATAAAATGGAAAATAATGACCCTTCAAAAAGTGTTAGCAAGGAAAAGATTGTCCCTCCAAAATTTTCATGTGCCCTGTGAGTCACAGTCTGTATAAATGATATCTTAATAATTGACATATAAGTTCTCATTTAACTTTAAACTGTTAAAGAATACTTTTAACCTTTACAAAAAATCACTAGGGTGAAAGTCCAATATCACATTTGTTGTTCACATCTTCTTTCAACCAATATTCTCATTGTGCACATTTTCAATTGCCAAACAGATTTAGCTTGTGTTGTATTTCAAAATACCTTTTCATATTTCTTCAGAGACCAGAATGTACATGTTTAGTGAATCAACATTCCGGTGAAATTCCAAAATCAAATTTCTTGCACACACATTCACTAGTAACCAGCTCAATCTAATCAAGTGCATTAACAGTGTTCAAAATAACACCTGTCCGGCAGTCCGAGACTGGTTGTTTTTCTGCAGGACTTGTAAAATAAAAAAGTTACCAGTCTGGCGGACAGGTTGACTTTAGCGTGGGGAGTCTTCTTTAAAACTATGTCTGCTATTTTTTCTCTGGGCTCCCATTCAAATTTTATGGCAAGACAGTTTCTTTCCCGTAAATTCATCCTACTCAACAGCGCATACCAAAAATACTTAGGCACAAAAAGCAATCGCAGTATCAGGACTGGTAAGTTTTTGGCAGGACAGGCAACTTTTTGAAGTTACCAGTCCTGGTGACTGGTTGATTTTTTCCACAAATTTCGAACACTGGCATTAATATCAATAATTAAGCACTATAAACACACAGATATAGCTATTGATTTATTGCAAAAAATCATGGTTTCCTCATGGACTACAATGTATATTGAATAATCCAAAAATCAAATTTTTTGTACACAGATGTATTTTGCATCCAAATTCCAACTACTAGAATTACATAAATTATCAAACATGGATAAATGTACATATAATGCATGTTGCATAGGGGAAAACTGTCAATATTTTGCCTAACAGATTCCAATGTATTAAATTTGATATTTTTTTGGTAAAGCACTGTATTGGCCACATCTTGTTTTCAAATAGTTTCAATAGTTGCGCAAAAATGGTAACCCTGCCCCAAAGGCATGCATGACAATTCAAAATGCTTTTTTAAAAAATGGACCCCAAAAAAGGCCTTACCCCCTGTAATTTCTGTTCAGTCTCCATGAAAAGTAATCCAAGGAACACATGATTTATACGCTCTATTGTTTGTTGAACCTCTACTCAAAATGGCTGTGCATGAAGGTTAATAATAAGATAATGAAGATTTGCTATCCTTTATTTTCTTTTGAAACTGTAATCAGTTGAATGTTGGCCGATTTTTTAATTCAATCCCACAAGTCCACTTATTCAAGCTCAAATTTATGTATGTACAATGGCTCAAGGACAGAATAGGGCCCATTGGTATTTTTTGACCTTTTTTTTCTATAGTCATAGGAGACATTACATTTAATGATTTATGTTGTCAATTTATTTCCTTTGTCACAATAATAGTATTAATTTAGAAGGTTATAAATAATGCAAAGTTACATGTACATGACGACTAGCATGTTTAACCCTTTGCACCCTGACCCCCTGGTACTCTATGACGTCATCAGACATTTATGTCTGAGCCGGGTTCAAAGGGTTAAAGAACCACTAGCTGTAAGTCTTGAAAATTGTTTGCCTCAAAATACATGTATCTCCCCATTTTGTCCTGGTTTTCTCTGAATTCTGCCCTATAGTATTGTTTATGTAACTTATGTGACAAATTATTGATATGTTGGACTTGCACAACTCTACAAATTGCTAAGGACTGTGATTTTTACTGTGCGCACCGGTAGGATTTCTCCGAGAGTGCCCCTGCTTTGCAAACATAGACAATTACTCATACACTGCAGCACAAGAGAGTTACCTGTACGACCACGAAAAAGCTAATTCACTCGCCGCGAGCCAAAGTTCAGTTTGCATGATTAGCATTTTAAGCTAGTAGAAATGGGTGAATTTTCACTCTAATTCACTTTATCGTTTAATCTTCACTGTTAATCACATTTAATGAGGCCTTGTATGTGCATAAAGTGGTGACCTGTGATATGTGTGTCACGAATTCAACCTGTGCTGGCCGGTAAGGGACTGGAAAAAATTTATAGGGAGGGAGGGCGAATTTTTCAAAACGATGCTGATAAAAGTGACTCTCCCCAATCGTTATGCTGTCCCAGGGCTCGAAATACTTTTTTTCAACCACCTGTCCACTGGACAAGTCAAAATAAAAAGTACCTGTCCCAGTGAGAAAAGTACCTGTCCAAAATGGCATAATTTATTCTAAGAAACTATACTAGTTTCAATTCAATTCAACAAACTCATGCCTGTATCATATGCAAACTGGCGTAACAGCGGTGTTGAGATAGCTCTGAGAATCTCCCAATCTAAGAGATTTGAGACATGACCTTAGATAAATCAATATGGCTGCCTCTTGTAAACAGTGATTAGATATTATCGAATTTTCTTTTACTTTTTTCTGACAGGTAAATATCCAAATAATGATTTTCAAAATTGTAAAAGGTATATACAGCGTTTCCGCTAACGCAAAATCCTGCGTATTTTACGCAAAATAGTTCTGAAATACGCACTGAGAAATGCCTCCCCATGACACGACGTACTTGGCCCGCACTACATTGCCTGAACGTGGTTTCAATGCAGGACAAAAATAGAACATGCACCTGCTTGCAAGTGACATTTATCATGATATTGCAACATTTAGACTTTAGCGGACCGCAACTCTTTATGAAACATTGTATTTCATCATCACAAAGCATCATGTCAATCAGTTCTGTACAGACAATGACACTACAGATGCAAAAAATTCGAGAATCCATCAAGTCTATGTTGGTGGTAACACAATACAGTTAATCATGGTCATTACGTCGCATGTCATTTGGAAAGTGTTTACGGGTGACGATTTACACTCTGTAGGGTTGCATCTTGAGAGGTCCCGCTGGACTTTGATCAGTATCTGCTTTTTGTTGGGCCTTTAAAAACACTAATTTCATTGTCAGAAAGTATTTTCTTTGAACATGAAGTCATTAGGCTGCTCAACGATCATACACGAGACATGCATCATGGCATTGCAATCGTTCAGTTACTATACCTTGAAGCCCCCCAGGTTATTGTTTTTTGTTAATAGAGCATGCGCATTAAAGGAAACCCCCAAGTACGACAGAAAAGACTGCCCAATTCACTTCAGATAACCGATTCCCACTGACACGGTACGCTTTGTTGATACATTTTACGCAAAGAAAAACCAAGTTGCGTAAAATCATATGCAAGTTTTGAAATTGTAACGGAAACGCTGTTATATAAATTTAACTTATGAATATTTACTGTAGTCAATAGGTTGAAATACTGGTTGCAGGCTAAAAAAACCTACCTGTCCACTTGGACAAGCACTTTTCAAAACTACTTGTCCCAGGCCAAATTTCACTTGTCCGGGACAGGCAGACAGGTATTATTTCGAGCCCTGAAGAGTCACTGTACGTACTATAGTCAACATCAATAATATTTTATTTGACAGATCTTAAGTAATTCATGATGTGACGCCTCATCCCACCAAATATGAAGGCTATTGCACTAATACTAGCAAATAAGTTAAATTCAGGTCAGAGGTCATCCTGGTTACTTGATATTTTTGCTGTACACTTTCCTCCCATGATGGCCGTCCAGCAAAAATCAAACCTATAGCCATATTGGCTGGGTCAAATGTCATCCTGGTCGCTTGATATTTTAGCAGAAATCTTAGTTAACATAATCATCTCTTTCCACTAAACTTCAGACTCCACCTCTGTTAGCTACAGTGTTGGGTATTGAAATTGTTTAACATTCACACTACCGGTATGACTGAGGTGAGCCCAACTTCACTGCGGGAATGTATGAACTACATGCATTAGCATGAACTCTGTGTGACCAAACAATTCAGAGAATGTAGCGCCCTGAGTGGCCCATCAAATGATGAAGTAAGGGCCATTCAACATTTTATCGCATGAATTGCACAATGCTCTGTGCATTACATTGGACTGCTTTGTGCAGTTTGTGTGAAGATTTTCAGTGTTTTTGCTTGTATGCACTGTGATGGGATTAAATGTTTTGGCAAATATTTAATCACATTGCAATCTTTATCTTGTCCAAAATTGCATGTACAGTCCCAGTGTTAGTTAATAATAAGTGTATACATCACCAAAATTAGAACATTCTCACAAACTTATTTTGGCTTGACGTTAAAATCATAAAAACAATGCTAGAAGATACAGCTAGTGGGGGCTTAAGTTAACATGAGATTAATTTTAATCTTACCTAAACATGATATGTCATTTTATTTCTGTTTCTGCTGAAAATGAAATGTGGTGTTACTTTCAACATGCACATTTTAGATATTGATATGACCATGGATGTAAAAAGAGTCAATTTTTCATCAATGGTCTGACAGTCTACAAGCTCTGAGATACTGCAGGAATGCATAGTGCAGTGTGAATCCAATGAAGTTTAGCCTTTTCAGGCAATGAAAACGCTTGTCAATATATTTCTGATTCAAATATGTGTTGATGGACTGTCAGATTAATATGGTGATTCATCGTCATTATTGTCACGTGAAATCTGATGATTCATCATCTGTGTTTTAAGATAATTTAATTTTTCACAGTAGGATTTTTACTTTTATTTATTTCCTTGCAAGTTGCAGGTCCCGTGGAGATATTTATTAGGCGTTGAACAAATAGGAAAAGTGTAGTGCCCCAAGGAATGACAGAGTCACACGAAAAGGCATGCCAACAACTGAGAAGAATATGAGAGGTATGTACTTCATACACATGTACAAAGTCTGCACTGATAAGTTTTTTGTTTAAAGTTGTGAACTTTGAAGGACATGCTGGTCACCAGTGCTTAGATTCTGGCTACACCGAATTTCAAGCGGATTTTTCACCGACTTGGCAGGAAAAGGGTTATAGCAATTATGCAATCTGTGTAAACAGTGCAATGAAAGTTACATGATTCCTTATAATGCTTTTGATGACCTTGAACTTCTTAAGTTTCAAACATTTGTCTCTTCAGTGTGCTTTCTCTGAGTATGTACAGTCTCAACTTATTCAACAGAACTCACAATGTTAATCAAAGATATCCACCTTCTTCATCAATACATGTGTCACAAAAGGTTATTCTCTACATAACACAGCAGAGCTTTGTCAACTGTTGAGTTGCTTGTTCTTTCAAAACCGCTGGTCAGACAGCTTTAATATTTGGTATACAGATCCCTAGGATGACCTAAGTGAGATAATTTCATACAGTCAGGAAATACTTAATTTTGTATCCATGTCTATAGTAGCTTCAGGGACTTTGGCCCTATGTTTAATCGAAAACCGTTCGTATACGTGTATGATGGTGACAAAAACAACATAAGGAATCTTGCGTACATTGTTACTGATTACTTTGACCAAACAAAAATCACCCAAATGCTGAACGATGATCATACAGAACTCTTCAGGTTGCAGGATTAAATGACCCCAAGCCTGATCTCAGTCAACAGTGCCGGGCTCGACGTCTACTCTATCAAACTGGACAAGAGAATATACTAAATTTACCTTGAAAAAAATTCAAATTGTGTATCATATTGAAAAAAATCTACTGGGGCCACGGAGCGAATTTAAAAAACCAACAAAACCCAACAGAAGCAGTGGAATGATCATTATTGTGCAAGGTCGCTGTATTATATGTCAGGGTAAAAAAATTGTAGCTTTGAAATTTCTGGATGGTATAAAAGGCTCAGTGGTACAAATGTTTATTCATTGTTGACATCGTATCGATCTGATTGACACAACAAATGTTTGATCGTGCATCCCCTCGTGATTGGCAGCTGTTTGAAAGCTTTCCCCTATTGTTCTTTGAATGCTTCGAACACGTCCACAGCATCGCAGCAGTTTTCGCATCAAAATCAACTTAAAATACTTAAAATGGATATAATGAGAGAATTTCACCAACAAGGTGATGCCACAAGTATTCACAAAAGTAATATGTTGGAACAGTGCTTTAATTTACTCTTGGTTGTTGAAAACTGCAGATTTTCGGGAGCATTCGTTGATGCTGTTACCATGTGCCACTCATGTTGGATTATGAATGCCCAGGGAGATAGGGGGTATTTATAGGCTCCGAGTCCCCCTGCCTTTAATCCATACTGGCACCCATACGCAGTCAGTTCAGTCTTTGATTTGGGTGATTCCCCAGCATGACATGCCCTCTTTTTAGTTCAATATATGTAAATGTTACAAGGCACTGTAGGTCAAAGCTGCATGGTACAAAAATATTTCTACCTCAATATTCCATCCTAATTTGACAGATTTAATATTCTAACGTATATGTCTTACTGTATTAGTTCTCGACCAACGTACAAAGACTTGGTCCATTTGCTGAAGCATTAATTGATGATATGTTTTGTAAAATTAATAGTGGAAGCACGACCATACACCATGTGTCTTGGAGATACATTGATGTTAGTCTCTCCTAACAAAAACAGGAATATTTAGTAAATAATAAAATAGGCAATGAATCAGTGAAAAAACATTTTTATCTTCATATTTGTATATTATGGCATAAACTTGTCAGTTTGATGTGCAACAGTACATAGATGACCAGTTTATTCATCAAGGGAGCATTCAGTTATTACAGCCAGCACAATTTGAATGGGTTGGGGTTCACTTTAAATTGTTAAAAAGTAGTTTAAGTGTTCAAAACATTTTTTGGGAGATAAAATGATTCGCTGCATTATTTCACTCTCGGTAGTCATTTAAGTGTAAATCTGAACAAAAGTATAATTATCTGCCACATAAACATCTTGCCTTGGCAACTCTGAGGCTTGTCTTATTGTAAATCGAGCTCACTGAGAGCAATGAACAATTTCTATTACTTACATATTAAAGATATAGCAAGTTTTGTCAGGGAAAATATTTAACAGTGACCTGTTGACCACTAGTACCATGAAAATAGAAGTGTTTAGTTGAAATTCCAATATCATTACTGTTGTCCACATCTGAACCTTCAAACACCCTATTTGAATCAAGTACATTTGTATCAATTGTCAAACACCTCAGAAAGCACAGAATGTGTTTGTTAAGCATTGTAAAAAATTATTCATAGTTTTCTCATAGACTCCAGTGTATAGTGAATCAACATTTCAGTGAGATTCAGAAATCAAATTTCTTGCATACATATCAACTTTTAACCATTCTAGTCTAATGAAGTACTTTCAAATGAATTATCAAAGGTCTATAAATACAAAGATTTAAACAAAAACAAACTAAATGGATAATGTACAATTCTGATGATTTATTCTGTGTATCGTTATTTACAGAAATTGAAGGACGCAAACGGGCTATCCAAGGACTAGCATGAAGCTGAAGACATTTGGTAGTTGTGTGTGTTTCTTCTGAGGACAGCGAGCAGGACAGAAGTTGCAAGGGTGGTGCCTTTATTCGGAGACACTTGCCATGGGATAGAGAGAGAAGTGAAACTGCGTACATTATGGAAAAACACTTGCATCAAAGGAAATGCATATTGAGGCTACCTTGCATTGAGGGCGTGGCCCCAATCAGACCAGAGCCTGAGGATGAGGATGGTGGGCCATCACAGTACTAGAGATTTCCCACAATACATCTGATTTGTACCAATGTAGATTCCCCTGTGAAGTCTACCATGTCTCCCATGTGTAGACAAATTCCTGGACCACGTGTAGAAATTCTGAGAACGTACTTTTAAAAACACCTTTCTTCTCAATTCCCATTGTAAAGGATTAAGAAAATTGTGCTTGATTGAGAGAAGAGAAAGGATTTTTGTAAATTTTCCACTGATTGTGTCCTCAGCCATACAGAATAAAGTGATGGAAAGTAGGGAGAATTGTTGCACCTGTTTTATGAAACAAAAGGATATTGATTTTTTCCAAATAGAAAAGACAAAAGAAATTTACATGCTAACTATTTTCAGAGAATGACCCCTTCAGTTGGTAATAACTTGCTTCCCAAAACTGTGACATTTGTAGTACCTGAAGAATGTGACTTTTATGGTTATTAATGGTTTTTTTGAAATTTATACTGCAATATTTCAACGTACTTTTAATAAATATAATTAATCAATTATCGTGAGACTTCACATTATTGCTTTTATGCAGAACTGAAAAAGTTACAAGAAAACTAACGTCGTTGGTACAAATCGAACAGCATTGTGGGTAATTGATTGTACTGTGGGCCATGAGCCGTTATACAGACAAATGACAATATCAACAGCGCTGACAACTCATTACAGGACAATGTTTCAATGTATAAGCATATGTTTTTGCATTTTCTTGATTCTGCTAAAAGCTCAATGATGCATTTTTAGTTTTGAACAAGTCATCGTTGATGACACAGTCCCCACTTGTTAATCGGTATTTTGATTACAGGTCCTCAAAGAGGATAGAGTCCTCTTCATTAGGTCTGTGATAAAAATACTTTTGAATGAATTCGCTTGATACATGTCTGAGTTATGGTTCAGGACATGAAAAAATCGTAACAAAATGGTCGCACAGCGGCCATATTGGATCGCATCACAAAACAAATTGATGTGCATAGCTATGACATTGGTCGATGTCCTTGTACCAACTTTGAATAAAATTGGTCAAAACATGTGGATATGCCTGAGAAATGGCTCTGTACATGAAAAAATCGTAATAAAATGGCCGCCTGGCGGCCATATTGGATCGTATCACAAAACAGATTGACGTGCATATGTATGACATAGGTCAATGTCCTTGTACCAACTTTGAATAAAATCAGTTGAGATATGCCTGAGTTATGGCTCTGTACATGAAAAATCGTAATAAAATGGCCGCAGAGCGGCCATTTTGGATCGTATCACAAAACAAATTGCCGTGCACAGCTATGACATTTGTCAATAAGCTTGTACCAACTTTGAATAAAATCGGTTGAAACGTGCCTGAGTTATGGCTCTGTACATGAAAAAATCGTAATAAAATGGCCGCCTGGCGACCATATCGGATCTTATCACAAAACAAATTGACATACATATCTATGACATTGGTCAATGTCCTTGTACCAACTCTGAATAAAATTGGTCAAAACATGCCTGAGTAATGGCTCTGTACATGAAAAAATCGTAATAAAATGGCCACACGGCGGCCATATTGGATCGTATCACAAAACAAATTGACATGCATATCTATGACATTGGTCAATGTCCTTGTACCAACTCTGAATAAAATCGGTCAAAACATGCCTGAGTAATGGCTCTGTACATGAAAAAATCGTAATAAAATGGCCGCCTGGCGGCCATATTGGATCAAATCACAAAACAAATTGATGTGCATATCTATGACATTGGTCAATGTCCTTGTACCAACTCTGAATAAAATCGGTCAAAACATGCCTGAGTAATGGCTCTGTACATGAAAAAATCGTAATAAAATGGCCGCCTGGCGGCCATATTGGATCGTATCACAAAACAAATTGACGTGCATCTGTATGACATTGGTCAATGTCCTTGTACCAACTTTGAATAAAATTGGTTGGAACATGCCTGAGTTATGGCTCTGTACATGAAAAAATCGTAATAAAATGGCCGCCTGGCGGCCATATTGGATCGTATCACAAAACAAATTGACGTGCATCTGTATGCCATATAAAGTAATCCTTGTATCAAGTTTGAATGAAATTGCTCCAGGCATCTCAGAGATATCTGCGTGAACGGACGGACGCACGGACGCACGCACGGACGCACGCACGGACGCACGCACGCACGGACGCACGGACGCACGCACGGACATGACCAAACCTATAAGTCCCCCCGGACGGTGTCCGTGGGGACTAACAAAGACCACTCAACTTTTGAATTTTATTGACTAGATACAGGCTGTACTCATGTTATTACACCGACGAGTCATAAACAGTGATTATTTGTATAATTGTATTTTTTGGGAATTTTTTCTATTCTTGGTCAAGAAATCTTCTCTGAGACCACAACTCCAATTGATTTGAAAGTTGGTGTGGAGGTTTTTAGGGTACAGCTCAGTAAGACTGTTTCAAATTGTGGTGAAGTTTGCATAATTGTATTTTTGGCAAAATTTTTACCATTGTCTTTTGCCAAGTCTTTTTTTTTTAAATCGCTGCTACAATTGTACAGACGTTCAATGAATGACTTGAAATATTGGTTTCAAAAAGTCTGGTTATATTATTGTTTGTGATTTTTTTTCAGAAACCGCAGCTTTTGTTTAACACATGTGTCAATTATTGTAAATATTTCATTGGATTAGTATTATTTAGTGAATAAAAAGGACATTATTTTTTTAATTGCATAACAGTTGTCTGAACTTAAATTGTTGATGTGTGTAGTGTAACATGTGAGTATGAGTAAAATGAAAGAATACTAGTATATCATGAGAATACCGGTAATACATTTTAATCAATAATGGTAGATATTGTGCATACCATCCTATGGCAATATGCCTGCACATAATTCTGTAAACACAAAATGGAAGAATGCAGAAAAGATATTAAATATCCGCGCTGTACATATATATCAACTTGGTCCTGTTTGTTTCCCCATAAATAGAACTAACTGCCCCATATCTATTTTCTAAGCATGTCTATGCATTATTACCAGTGTAATTGTTGATAATTGCACTGAAGTAAGGCCTTTTGAAATGGATCTGTCAAAAATAACATAAAGGATACAGAGGCCATGTTTAGAAGCAGAATACAAGGTTATTTTGGTATACAATTATGAAAATAAAATGATGAAACAGTACAAAATGTGCAAAAGGTACAGGTTACTGTTTCAAGTAAATATCGATTCATGAGAAATTCAAAAAATTAAAAGGAATGACAGCAGAGCAGTGATATTTTATTCGATTTCACGCAATGTACCATGGGAAAATTTAAGGCAAGAGGGTGGATTCCATGATCACTAATTTCACGCAGAATCCATTGAAATCCTGCACAGGATTATTCAGGAGACTGTCTTATGGAATCAATTAAAATGCTTTAATGGATTCTGCTGTGGATTCTAAAAGTGTTCCATATATAGAAGAATCCATAATTGGATACCTTAGGATTCCCTGAGTACCCACAATGGATATCTGTGGATTCCCTTGGATTCTGATTGAATCCACGGAGGAATCCACAACAATGCTTGATGGATTCTGGCTTTTCACATAGTGTTATAGGTTATGCATGGTGTGCTCATTGAAATACTCTAAATCACTAGTTTTTACTGAACATATACTGGTCATGAGGGCTATGGCACCCATTTTTGTTAGTTACCAGAATCACATGCTCTTTCCGGAGGCGGTAGGCCAAGGGAAATAGATTTTGATTCTGGTAACTCGAGAGCATGAAGGAGTAATGAATTGGTGCTTTAGCCAAAATATTGGCCAGGTAATATGTGTATTATGTAAACCTCATGCTTATGCTGTTGCAGTGTTGAAAAAGTTTCATATTCAGTTCATGCAAAGTTGACATCCATTGCATTGGCGACGGCATCATTGAGGCTAGCAATGACTGTGGCCTGGTATCTGTTCATTTGTTGATGAACTTCCTTTAATAAACTGGAAAGTGTATGGCTAATTTCTCTCGCCTTGTCTAACCAACTCTACTATAACTTCTCTTGAGGTTGGGAAATGACAATGACAGAAGCTGCCATTTTGTCAGACGACACTGAACAACATGACCTGCTGTGAACTCACAGTGGTCACATGACCGGGTAATAGATGATGTGACTATTTCCCTAGGGAAATAGTCATTCTATTTTCTTATCATGTGACTGATTATAGTAAATCATATCAGAGCATGAGCATGAGGTATATTATAAATTCAACTCTTGCTCTACAAATGGCCATAGCATGTGAACACTACCATTATACGGTCTTTTGGTACATATCAAAATTTAAATGATTGATGTAAACATGCATGCTTTATAGCCATGTACAGACATTGATCCCTTTTCAGTGAGTATGAATGTTTCATAAGAAACTAAAATAACCAAAATAATATCAAACATAATCTAATTTTCCTAGTTTGTTATTGCCTTTGCTGCTTGGGTTAGACAGCAAAACCTCCAACAAATAGGTGTATGATTCATAAGTTGTACATTGAATTATGTCGTATCAGTGTTACTGCTCTGTCTTTTAATTATCATGATAGCAGGTCAAAACTTGCTAACATGACAACCACGGTATGACTAGTGTAGGCTACTGTTCTCCCGGAACATTAGCATAGTGGCGCCATCGCTCTGTAATTTTTGGTAAACAATAGAAGCAATTATGTCTATTGTTATGCAAATTATCCACTGCTCTGCAAAAAAAAATCCTGGGGAGTACACTGTAATATATTTCAAAAGTGTCATCAAACCAGTTGCCATTATCTGCTTCACACTGATGCATATAACGTTTTGTCTAAGTTTGTATTTTTAAAAGAAATATTGTGTTTTTACCAATGTGTAGGTAGTGTTTGAGCAAGCAGCTATTCAGAACATCACACCAAGACTGATCAGTGCTGATAAGCTGAAGCAACTCACAGAAATGTATGATCGGTTTGTACCAAATGAACACCGCATTGACTTTCTGCCAGCCTTACCAGAGAATACAGAGTGTGATATTTCACCAGCTATTACTGATCAGCATGGATCATCATCTGCTGCCATTGGGAAGCAACACATGAAGTCACTGAAAAGTCTTGGAGACATTAATCTGGACTGTACTAGCTTTAAATTTGAAAAATTATACTGTTTTTATACCAGACAAATATTTTCGCTTTATATTTTGGCCTTTACAAGTGTGGGCCTTTACAAGTGTGTGTCCAAAAGCAAAAAGTTAAGTTGGTGCTTTCATATTTGAGCTAGTGTAATATGTACCTTCTTTGGTTCATAGTGCTTGTATGGACAAATATCACACGGTAAATAAGATTGCAGGTGAATGTTTTGTGGCTTTTCATGTTTCAAAATCTTTAGGAATTGATGCAGGTATTGTTTTCCATCCTAGTGACATTTTCAGCAACTGCGCATATTTCCCTAATTGTTCATTGTTATTTATTAGCTAACAAATCCAAATACAAGTAATACTTTCTGTAATGTATCTTTGCACAAATAACCCCAGTGAACCACCAATTTTCATAAGAATTTTAAAGGGCAAAGGTCATTGAAAAAGTGTCAGAATTTGTACAATTTTGTACAGCTAATGAAAATTTACATAATGATATGGAGATGTAATTAGTATGGTTTTTATCTCTGCCATATATTTTACATTCATCTTCATTTGTCCTATTGGTCTTACAAACATTTGAACAATACTTGAATGCTGGTCTTCAAAATGACTCATTATCATCAGATTTTAATATTTCAAAAATACTCATTAATGTCATTTGAATAAATAAATACTAATCTCCCTCAATCTTGCATAGATGGGAGACTGATATGAGATTTTTACTCATTATATGTACTCCAAAGTGATATTTATTAAATGAATACTGACAAAGCGACAAAGCTATAACTCACTTTTTTCTGTGTTTCAAAGTTGTCTTTCAAGACAAATCTCTCAATGTTACAGTAGCAGTTAATTGACTTTGTGCATTTTGATAGTCTTTTTATTTTTAAATATTGTGTCAAGAGTATTTTAAATACATTTGAATAAAATAGAATCAATGTGCACCCAATTTAGTGTTCATTTTGTCAATGCTAAGTGATGGTAATTCTCAATAGAATTGCCTGTATTTTCAGGGCAGCCTGATAGGCAATACAGCGTATGTATGTTTGTAAACACTTTTCTCCAATTTCCAGCCGGAATTCAGTTGTGAAATTTCACAAGGATAACATTCACATGTCCCCCTTAAAAAAAATTCATAAAACTGAAAATGTGATTTTTCAACCTAATATCTGATTTCTACTTGCTGGTGACCCATATATTGTTTTCGTAATGAAAAGATCCGGCAGCATAAATAAGTAACAAGTATTAAAGTCAGCATTGATATAACTAATTTACGTCAAATTTTGGCTTTGTCAAATAAGATAGAGTCTTCAGTATTTCTTGTCTATGTAATGGCATAATAGCTAGGATTCGTGCTCGATATTGTAGAAGCATGTTTCCATCATCTGGTTCCTGATCTTTTCTGTAGAAATCATTAATATTTACATAAAAGATTCCTTAACATACTGAATGTGTGCCTTTCTGGTGTGAAATTTTAAACATTACATACAAGGTTTTTTGACAGAGTTGCCTTAAATGCTGATTTTAGCATGTATAAACGACGTCAAATTTTACTTGTAAGACTGTTTCATTTAGAGGTTATAAACGGCAAGCGAGGGTATTTGGTTGCGGATATAAGACCTTTGGGGTGAAAATTAGCATATTTGGCGGGAAATAATCACCGAGCGAAGCGAGGTGATTATTTCACCCAAATATGCTAATTTTCACCCCCAGAGGTCTTATATCCGCAACCAAATACCCGGCGCACCGTTTATAACCTCATTATAATATGCTTAAGTTAAAAACAAGTGGACAATGTCGTTATTTAGGGCCGAAGTTGGAACGAGAGTTCAGGAGCGCCCAGCCGCATACAAACTCTCAAAAAAGAACGTTTCAGAACGCGCGCGCGTGCACAGTTGAAATCATAAAATACGGCTACGCAACGCATCGATATCGCGATTGGACATCGAACTTGAAGAATTTTACTTCAAAAAAAACGCTCAAAAACTTTAAAAATTATGTTGTTGTGTAACATAACCTCCACTGCTTACAGAAACTCTTCATTTGTTGGTTCGTCAAGCTGCACTAGACTAAAATTTAACAATCAAAATCAATCTGAAGCCATAGACTTGTTCGACATTACGCCGCGTTGAGCTCTCAAGTTGACGTTCGAAATTTGCGCGAGCTCAAAAATGTTACGCGACGCGCAGGTCTTCTTGTTGAGAATATAAACCCCGGCTCCAGCCAATCAGATTGCCGGATTCCAGCAAAGCATATTATAATTCTTGATCACCTGTAGTTTAACCAAAATGATTGACTTTGCATGCATACATTGAAATTAGTTCTTTTGGCAGATCTTCACTTGCATTTCATCTAATAAATTCGAATGACTGGATGTAAGAAATTAAGGAATTCATTGGATTTTTTCTTGTTTCAAGTAAGCACCCTTCAAAATGGTTCTCATGGAGAGTATTCAATTTCCCTCTGTCGGAACACACGTCAGCTACGTGCTGTATATTGTCTCTTAGATTAATTTTTAAACCAGCCGATACGTTTTTTGCCAATTAATCTTCTTTGCTTGATAAGTAGATATCGCCTTGGCAAACGCTAGTCCGGATGTCATTAATCCAGTTGCTGGTCACAAGAGGGTCAATCCAGGCAGTAACAGTTTCGGACAAATCTTTCACAGAAAAGGCTATTTCATGTTGACTTTGATTAATGTCCGATAAAAGCTACGTTTTTTTGGTAGAACTTACAAAGCGTCGGCTAGAAAATGTATTTAAGTTTTCTTGAGATTCCGACAGCGTTAGCCTGCTGAAAATTATCTCTAAGATTAATATTTAAACCAGCCGATAAGTTTTTGCTAATTTATCTTCTTTGGTTGATAAGTAGATATCGCCTTGGCAAACGCTAGTCCGGATGTCATTAATCCAGTTGCTGGTCACAAGAGGGTCAATCCAGGCAGTAACAGTTTCGGACAAGTCTTTCACAGAAAAGGCTATTTCATGTCGACTTTGATTAATGTCCGATAAAAGCTACGATTTCACAGGGGGCAGATGAAAGTCCCCTGGGGTGGGGAGGAGTTTTTTTTTGTGCAACGGTTTACCTTATTTGATTTTCTTAATTATTACTGTGATATGTCAAATAAAGCCTGCGACTCCAAACTGTCTGACTGTGTTTTCAATATCTACAATTCCTTATCTCCTCTTCAACCAGTGCACATACTGCTCTAATTGCTGCGCAAACATTGCCAGCTTTATTGATCACCTGTAGTTTAACCAAAATAATTGACTTTGGCATGCATACATTGAAATTAGTTCTTTTAGCAGATCTTCACTTGCATTTAATCTAATAAATTCGAATGACTGGATGTAAGAAATCAAGGAATTCATTGGATTTTTTCTTGTTTCAAGTAAGCACCCTTCAAAATGGGTTCTCATGGAGAGTATTCAATTTCCCTCTGTCGGAACACACGTCAGCTACGTGCTGTAAATTGTCTCTTAGATTAATTTTTAAACCAGCCGATACGTTTTTGCCAATTAATCTTCTTTGGTTGATAAGTAAATATCGCTTTGGCAAACTCTAGTCCTGATGTCATTTATCCAGTTGCTGGTCACAAGAGGGTCAATCCAGGCAGTAACAGTTTCGGACAAGTCTTTCACAGAAAAGGCTATTTCATGTTGACTTTGATTAATGTCCGATAAAAGCTACGTTTTTTGGTAGAACTTACAAAGCGTCGGCTAGAAAATGTATTTAAGTTTTCTTGAGATTCCGACAGCGTTAGCCTGCTGAAAATTATCTCTAAGATTAATATTTAAACCAGCCGATAAGTTTTTGCTAATTTATCTTCTTTGGTTGATAAGTAGATATCGCCTTGGCAAACGCTAGTCCGGATGTCATTAATCCAGTTGCTGGTCACACAAGGGTCAATCCAGGCAGTAACAGTTTCGGACAAGTCTTCACAGAAAAGGCTATTTCATATCGACTTTGATTAATGTCCGATAAAAGCTACGTTATTTCACAGGGGCAGATGAAAGTCCCCTGGGGTGGGGAGGAGTTTTTTGTGTGCAACGGTTTACCTTATTTGATTTTCTTAATTATTACTGTGATATGTCAAATAAAGCTTTCGACTCCAAACTGTCTGACTGTGTTTCAATATCTACAATTCCTTATCTCCTCTTCAACCAGTGCACATACCGCTCTAATTGCTGCGCAAACATTGCCAGCTTGTTAATGACTGCGCGTATCAGCGGATTAGCTTATTAAGTCAACACCACACCTAGTGAATAAGGAAAGGGTTGAAGATCTCAGACCCAGTGTCACAAAAAACGCAAATCTGAACAGATATAGAAGTCAATCGAAATTTAACGACTATCAAAAGCATTGCCATAACGATGAACTGTTACATGCCAAAGTATGCGGTCTAAAATGGTCATCTTGAGCCAGAAAACCATCCTACATTTTTGAGTCGGTCATGGTCCGATGTCATCCGTAAGAGCGGAAGTCGGAAGTAGAAACTTTTGACTTCAAACCTGTTTATTTCCAGTCCAGAAGTAAACATATTTCCCATGATGCGTTTGATGTTATATAATGTGAAAATTCGTACATTCTACATTGAGCACGCGACAAGACTAGTTTTAACAAAATCAAAACAAGGATTCAATTTTTATCCTTTTTGTCACAAACACGTTGATAACGATGTGTTTGAGCACATAAACAAAACTTCTGAAAATTCTGCACACAAAGAGCTGAAGGGTGAGGTATCACGTTTTCTGCTTCTCGCATCTTGCACATACATCTACACAAACCTCCTTGATCAATCGAGGTGGTAGCTTCTTCAGCCACAGAAAAGGAGAATGTTTTTCTCCTTTTACCGAGGCTCGGACAGCATCAACCGAACGAACACCGCTGCAGGCAGCTCAATATAGATTGATGTCATCATGAATGCCAGTATTGTACAGTATCCGTATTATTCGATGCCACCATGGATTCATCGTCACCGTACATCTATAGCGTTTATCGTAAACTTAGCACACCGTCATCGACTGTGACCATTGATGTAAAAAATAGTCTAATTTTTACATCCATGCTGTGACCGACTCGTTTTCCCGGCTTCCCCGATAATACATTAGCGGACTATCCATACCAATGAAGTTCTCACCTACTGTATTCCAAAAGAACCTCCACCATGTGCACATCATATCAACAAAACATCTTGAATGGCAAGGAACACGACTTAGACTTCCTTGTATTACCCTTGGTATTACCAGGCTGACGAATTTGCTTACACTTTCTTGCCTGTTCTCCTTTTAAAATGTTAGTGTGTTTTTCCCTTCCGCGTACATGTGAAGCGTAATTTATAGTATTTTCCCCAAAAGACAGACGGCCCTCGCTTCAGTTTCCGAGAACTGGATAGATAAAATCATCAACTTTTTATTCAGTCTTTTGTTTGTTAAGGTGCTGGTACTGCAAGCACGCCTTTTCAAGAAAAACGATTTCATGGTATTTGATACATCGTCGATGTATTCTGTCTGTAAAAACATCAGCGGCTGCGTTTAGGTTGTTGCGCGGCACAACAGAGGGTCCACGCTGACTTTTATATATTTTCGCTGTATTGTTATGCACTTTCCACCATTATCATTCTTCAAACACGCAACTCAACGACGGCAGAACATAATATGAATGAGCTAAAAGCATAGCTTTTTAAAGTCCTAGGGTAGGAAAATGCAGTCAGGAACTTAATCTATGTCATCAAAAATTTTTGTAACGTAACGGTTGCTGTTCTCCTTCAGGCCGTTCAGATTTATTTTTTTCTGAGCTGTCTCTCCACATGGCTGTTTCTATTGACTTTTTAACTTTTCTACATTTCCTCTCCTGATCGGTCGGACGGTAGCCTAGTTGATTTCATCACAGGCAAAGAGCTTCAATTTCTCTCAACGAGAATATTTTAAGCGTCCACGGTCATAGATTTCAGGTTTCCGATTTTTCCCCAATATTTTCTCTCCACAACCGATCGCGCCAGGTCGTGGCTGTAAAGTGTTGAATTTTCACGACATGTTTCTCAACGACCGTGGCTTTCAGGTATTCGCTTCATTTTCTGTCCACAGCCGGTTGAGGTCGTGGCCGTAAAGTGTTAAATTTTTCTCGACATTTTCTCAACAATCGGTCATGAGGTTACGGCTTTTAAGCTTTGAGTCTGACTTTTTTCCCGGTAATTTTTCTCAACGATCGGTCGTGAGGTCGTGGCTGCAAAGTGTTGAATTTAGCCCGACATTTTCTCAATGATCAGTCTTGAGGCTATGGCTTTCAGGCTTTGACTTTTTTCCTGGTAATTTTTCTCAACGACCGATCGTGAGGTCGTGCCTGTAAGTGTAAAGTGTTGAATTTTTGCCAACATTTGTCTACACGACCAGTCGGGAGGTTGTGGCTGTTAGGTTTTCGACTTTTTTCAGTCATTTCTCTCAATGGCCGGTCACAAGGGAGCTCCTTTACCGTTTACTTATGAATAATATGTTGTTTACTTTCCTGTTTATTTACGAATTCATGAATATTTTAAGCGTCCACGGACGACATCGTAACACTGTGTCTGTGATTTTAAACCCTTTCCTTATTTTAATGCGTGTAGGATGGCTGTGGTGTTGAATCAATCACTTACACAAGTTGAAGAGGAGATAAGGACTTGTCGGTAATATATAAAGAAGTCAGACGGTGTGGAGTCGAAATCTTATTTGAAATACCACAGTCAAAATTAATAAAATTACTTGTGGTAATAAAGAAAGCAGTCAGACCATCGGAGTTGAACTTTATTTGAAATATCACAGTCAAAATTAATAAAATAAATAAGGTAACCGTTGCACAAAAAACCCTCCTCCCAACCCCAGGGACTTTCATCTGCCCCCTCTGGTTATTTTTGTAGAACTTACAAAGCGGCGGCTAGAATGTAGTTAAGTTTTCTTGAGATTCCGACAATGCTCTTTTTACGCATTTCATCACGTCGTCATTTTTAATATTCTGCAAAATGAGTGAGGTTTCCCATTTTTACCATCCTCTAAACAAACGAAATCGTCGCTTCTTACGAACAGTTGACAAAGCTGCGTTGACGTCGTTTGCTTGATCTCTTTTTGTCAATGAGTGTAACGACGTCTTTTTTGGCCCCTTTTGTAAAATGTGCAGATTGATTGACCAGATAAATTTTATTTTTGCCGTCGGTCTGTAGAACTCGACCACTCTATCACAATGCAATGGTACATTTCTGCTGTCTGTACTTTTGTGTATTTCTCTCTAAAGTCTTGGACTATGTATCTCTCATTCACCAGGTATTTGTCTGTCTTTTTGTCACCACAGGCAGTCACACTCGTTGTTGAAGAGAAACATTATCGTTACGGCTATGTACACATGAAGTTTGTCTAGTTGTAATGGTAGCTACAGATGTCAGTAAAGAAAATTGTAGTAATGAATACACCGTGATTAATTTAGAAGTTATTTCGTTAGAAAGGGTAATGGTCATATTAAAAATAAGGAATGAGCTCTGTAACCGTTTGCGAAGTTTGATGAATGACAATATTGTTTTGCATGCCTTATTCTTTATTTTTGCTGTATTAGATGATCGCGTAGTTCGCATTGTGAAGAAATTATTGCCGTCAGGAAAAGGTACTTATAATAAAATGTATTAGATAATGATACTTTGCTTCTTCATGTGTGTACAGTAGATTTCCGATCGGATTCGAACTCATAACATACCGCACCGAACAAAATCAACACAAAACATACTTCGGAGGCTTATATAGTTAATTTACAAATTGTTGATCTTGACGAAATTTCAGAGGAGAAAAGAAAGCTGTTCGCATCGGCCCTCCCGCTGGCATATGCAGAAATTTTGCCCTCCAGCTGAATTTTTATGCCACGCCCCGCAACATTCAAGACCCTTATTGTCCTCTCCCCACCGTGTAATTTCCCATCCACATTTATTTACCAGGTTACATTTCCAAAAGGACAAGGAAAGCTAGTGTTAATTTTGTACTGAAACCTATTTTCCTGTACCAACTGCCAGAATTTGTTCTGCCCGCCCATGGTAAAAACGGAAATTTCTTCGCCACTCACTGTAATTATTCAATTATTGACTTATTGACTTGTGATAAATGCATGAATTAATACACAAATGCTTTTCTGTATATTTTACTTTGTACTTTCTTGCCAGTGTCTATTATTCTGTTTCTAATGTCTTCTTTTTTAAAACTTTTATGCATGACCCTTATTGGCCTGGTGGTGTTATTGGTGAAATTTGAATATGTTTCTCTGTTATGGTTCGCGCTGATATAACTCGTATATGATAAACTGAAATGTCTGAACTATTACTTTCATTAAACGCATGTTATCACACTTTAAAAATACCGTCAATGACGCTGTACCTTCTCTAATGTGTGGCCAGGTCAGGTAATTGGTTGTTGGCATGGAGTTGTTGGTAAATAGTTGATGATGTAGGGGCATGAGGTGGGATATGGACCCAAAGAACCCAAAAGATGATTAAATACATCAATCAAAAAAATTCTAAGCTACAGTACGGTATAAACTGCCTAAAGATAGTTCAATGTGGAAAAAAGTTAAACAATTCAGAAATAAGAATTAACAGTCCAAAATAGTAATGACGCACTTCCTTACTGACCTGAGTGCATGTGAAATACACAACCTGGCATCTGTAAATTAAATGTATACCAAGTGATCATTTCCAGTCACTTTTAACTGTTTTTAATGGATTTTCCAAAGAGTCCTGTGGAAATGATGAAAAACGCTTATCTGGTCTTGTGTTTGTATAACCTCATGGCTGATAATTGTCATAGTATTGAAAAAAAATTGAAAGTGAAGAAATTACTGTTTTTATAGGCATATTTTCCTTGAAATACATGACCGTGTAAAGAATATATGCTAAAAGTGTTTAAGAGTAAATTTCATTTCAAAAATAATTTAATTGAAACCAAAGGATTTTTATTCTTTGAGTTTACAAATTCAAACATTGCAATTTGTTCAATCATCTTGTGCAGTGCAAAATTTATAAAATGACTGAAAAACAAAAAAATTGGCAGAATTACAGTCTTTGTGATGTAAAATTATGGGTTGACATCACGATAACTGTTAATCTGTTTGAAGTACTAATATACTACAATTTAAAAAAGAAAAATTCATGCAGAAACGGTAAAATATATTGTCAGCAATGTAGTGTTAATTTTGACTTTACATCAAAATATGCCTTTGCTGGATACCAAATATATAGGGCGAAATATCAGCCATGTTCAGCAAAATCCACACAACAGCATTGATCCTTTTCTAATTTGATTTGATTTGCTTATGTTATCCTTGTATGACAGTCAGTACAATATGGAACTTGAACACAACACAGTGAATAAGTATGCTGTAAATGAAATGGTGTGGCTGCATCCACATGCAGCAATAGGAGTGCCTTTGTCTCTCACCCCTCATTTCCAACCTGTCCCATCCCTGAAAAAATAGTTTGGTCTTATATTTATAATGTTAATAATTTCTGTATTTGTTAAAATGTGCGCATCTCAAAAACTTTTGATCATAAACATTTTCATTGTTTTTTATAGCTGACCAATCAGTTAACCTGTTTATTTTGAATATTTGCGCATTTTTCCTCAGTATTTGACATTTTCTGAATACCTTCTTATTCAGTTTGTCATTTTCTAAAAGTTTAAATGCTCCATTGTGTGGTCAAGCTTTCCACAAGCATCAAATGGGGTACTTCATATAGGAGGTCTGCCTCTGGAGGGCGGGGCATCATGAACACTCCTGTGTTGTTGGTTAATTCCTCCAAGTAAACTTCTGATTGTACTGTAAACATTGAACATGGCCGACGTCCGATTTTCCTGTCTAAAACTTTCACTCATTTTCGTTCATATGACTCTGAAACTCCAGGAAACGATTGGGAAGAAAGGGTTATCTTGAAATATTGAGGTACGTCGCCGATATTTTGCAAAATTAAATGAGAAAAAAATGCAAGGAAAATGCCGACAGGCTTACACAATGACAGTTTTCAAACTCGGAGGCATATGATCATCTCTGCAGATTATGCAACAGGCCCAGATCACGTGAGGCCATGAGGGGATATCCACGCAACTCAGTACCAAACACTAGCGCTCACAGAGTGAGCAAACACAAAGTGAGTACCCTAAAGTCAGCTCAGTAGTCTGTAATACAGTAGATTGTAGTCAACTAAGAAACCTTGGAGGAAGGCTTAACACTGTGGCTATGCCGCTAAGTCCCTTTTGATTTTTGTCATAGCTCAAAATCGTTCTCCCACACCTCAACCTGAGCCATGAACACCCCCACCAGTTTATGATATGACCCATCACAGTGGCATGACGTCAACGGATCTTGACAGACGGAAGTCTTGACAGACGGAAGTTCTAGACAGCAGCATATTGGTTTTCAACTCTAATACCTTCTCTGTCTATAAATAGACACGAGAAGGTAAAAATGAGGTTTTGCTGTGATAATATTTTGTGTTGTACGATGACACTATTAATGCTTAATAATATATACATTCAAACCTAGTTTGCCTCTATGCCACCGTTTTTCCCTCATGAGAGGTCAAATGACATTTCAGATAATAAACAATCGACGGTTTATTTCTGCTTACAAAACATAACAAGGACATGCCTTCCTTTGAAAAATTACCCAGAAAATTTGTTATCAGACAAACATTTTTCCATTGAAGTTTAAAGACTCAATGTATGGTTGCTTAAAAAGTTGCATGCGTATTACGTTTTAAAATCGACAAATGCAATTGATAAATTATTTATGTTATTGATGTCATTATTGACACGGCTGTTCGCAGAGTAAGCAACAAAATGTCTACCACTGTTTGTAACTTTTTTGAGTATATCCGGAGATGGAAACAGCATTGAAATGAATATAAACATAATATGATAAAATATAAGGTTGTTAGATGTTCTTGTCGTGCACGTCCCTTTGCATTCCATTGTCTCTACTGTCGACATCTATCAGGTATTTTTTGGGGTACTATTAACCTTCTAATAACGGCTTTAGAGTTTATCCTCTTTACATAATCATTTACAAATTTACAAAAAGACGAGTGTAAAATTCTTTCGGTGACCACAAAATGTCATAGAAGGCTCTCCATTGTCACTGAAAAAAGTTACTGCCATAGAAAGCATGTTCATTCAGCCATAATATCCCACGCCGAAAAATATGGTGCCAGATACCTGGCTGTCGGAAGCGGCGCTCATCTCCGATCCTATAATATGGCTGTCAGTGCGTACGAACGGTAGACAGTAAGCAAGATAGGTGGTGTATTGTTATTCTGCAGCGACGTCCTTTTGCTGCCTTTTGACGGATATATACAAGTTTGTGAATTTTTCAATTTCAAAGGATGTAATGATGTAATGTATTAGTGTTAGCCACGAGTAAGTTTATGGCAAAGTCGTACGATTCTATAAGACAAGGACATTTATCAGATATGCGCCTCTCACACGTGTTTGCCCAGTAGTCCTGTAGTTTTCGTCCTAAGTAACAGTCTCAAAGAGCTCTTGAATTGTTTGCAGTCTGCAGGCTTGAAGATTGTCATTTTTTTTTGTATTTTACAAAACACACTTTAACGTCCCCAAACTTTCATCGTGGGTGTCTCAAAATGACTACAACTGCTTAATTTGCCAAGCCATATTTTGACATTATGGAAAAATTAAATACCAAACAAATGTGATAGGAAAGTTTGCAGCGAAAGCACCTTAAGTAAAAAAGGTAAATTATGTTAATGATTAAGTCTGGCCATTTTTGAGGGGCAATTTGTACATGGTGGCATAAAATGAAGTCAAATGTACCACATTCTGGACAGTGATCACATTGCACAAAAAGTGGCGCGTTAACACCAATTTATATATTATTGTTGTTTATGGCAGGGACAAACAGCATAAACGAGGAACAAGTATTGAAGTCGGTATTGATATGATTCATTGACGTCATATTCTGGCTTTGTCAAATAATAGAGTCTTCAGTATATCTTGACTTTATAATCGCACAATAGTTAGAAGATTCGGGCTCGATATTGTAGCAGCATGTTTTAGTCGTCTGGTTTATGAACTTTTCTGTAGGAGTCATTAACATTTACGTAAAGATTGCTTTACATAATGAATGTGTGCCTTCCTGATGTGAAATTTTCGATAAATTAATTTCAAAGTTTTCCGACAGTTTTGCTTTAAATGCTGATTTAGTGGGTATAAACGACGTGAAATTTTTATTTGCTTAGACTGTTTCAATTGTTGACCACCTGAAGTTAACAAAAATGATTGACAGTGGCATGCATGCAATAAAATAGAGTTTTTTTGCGCTCCTTTAATTACATTTAATCTAATAAATTCAAATAAATGGATGTAAGAAATCAGTAAAATTCGTTGGATTTTGTCTCGTTTCAAAATAATCGCAATCATACCAATCCATAATCCAATAACACTAGGTCAGAATTCGTAAGACCATAGTTGTAAACATAGACACATAACAGCACAGAACAGACAGTAAATAGACGGTACACAAACAAAATCAAATTCATGAAAGAAAGATATATGGACCTCTGGCCTAAAGACCAAGACGTGATGTCAGGTGTTTCGAAAATAGTAGGGGCATCCTGCCCCACATGTGGCACCAGCCATATATCAATCTATAAGTCAGATAGTAGTGATCACTAAGGCCCAATGTCACCGATGCCATGAGCGATCATTTGTCGAAGACAGATATTGTATTTATCTACCAGCTTGCGAGATATTGTATTGAAATATTGTATTTATTTACCAGTTTTTACCCTTCAAAATGTGGTCTCATGGAGAGTATTCAATTTCCCTATGTCGGAACACACGTCAGCTACGTGCTGAAAATTGTCTCTCAGATTAATTCTTAAACAAGCCGATAAGTTTTTGCTAATTTATCTTCTTTGGTTGATAAGTAGATATCGCCTTGGCAAACGCTATCCAGATGTCATTAATCCAGTTGCTGGTCACAAGAGGGTCAATAAAGGCAGTAACAGTTTCGGACACGTCTTTCACAGAAAAGGCTATTTCATGTTGACTTTGATTATTATGCGATAAAAGCTACGGTTTTTTTTTTTGTAGAACTTATAAAGCTTAGAAGTTGTAAGGTTTTCTTAAGATTCCGACAGCGTTAGCCTGCTGAAAATTATCTCTAAGATTAATATTTAAACCAGCCGATACGTTTTTGCCAATATCTTGTTTGGTTGATAAATAGATCTCCAATTCGAGGAGTGAGAGAGAGAGAGAGAGAGAGAGAGAGAGAGAGAGAGAGAGAGAGAGGAGAGAGAGAAGAGAGAGAGAGAGAGAGAGAGAGAGAGAGAGAGAGAGAGAGCTTCCCTGCACACCTGAAACTACAGGGTGTTCATGTTAGTTCCAATGAAGTAAAATGTTAAGAGTAAAATAGCACTGAACAATGGAAATGCATGATATTTTAACAGTTGGAGGCAAATATCTTAGAAATAGGACAGTACATTTATCGAATTCAAGTACTAGCTTCCCAAACAGGTATTTGTAACTGTACGAGTAAAGTACCACTAATGACTTCATACCTTTACGTCTGGATTCTATCAAGATTTAATTAGAAGTAAAGTGCATGTTTTTGTAGATTGACATTGTTGTCTTGATGACCATTATTACATGTCTAGACATTGTAACGTGAATGAAAATTTTTTGTCTGGTACTTGAAATATCTCATTATTTTCCATATCATATTTGATGGGAAAACAAAGGCTGTTAGTCCCCCTGACAAAAAATATGTTTATACATACTCAAAATGAAAATCAGAACAAAACTTAAAATGAATATTACTTTACTCGTGAAATTGGTACAAAATCAAAATGAAAACGAAACGAGAATGAATTTCATTTTACAAACAACAATCAAAATCAAGTTGTAAAAATTAAAGCAAAAATATTATGGAAATTCAAATTAAACTTTTAGTGAAAATGAATTTGATTTTTGAAAAACAAAAATAATTTGGGTTTTGAAAAATAAAGAAAACGGAATCAAAATGTAAAGAAAATCTGACGTCAAATTCTCAATTGATATAAAGGTGAATATAATTATAAAACGGAAAATGAAAGTCTAATGAAAATGCAATATAACAATAAAATTAAGTATGGTAAATGCTAACATTTTGAGTCTAATACAATTATTCCATGAATCTCCTCGTTATCCGTACAATTGTACATGACCATTATAATGCGCATAAATGCTTTGAGTGAAGTTAATGATTACATGTTTACCGGTTATGCTATCGGTCCTTATGATCATGCTTCCATGTTATTTTGATTGAATTTCATGTTTTTAACATTATGATATTAAACAGAATATCATGTTTTGTGAAACATACTGAATAAAATCAGAAGTCGTTGACTTCCCATACACTCTAAGTAGAGATCAGCGCGCTTCTCTCAGCACTAAAACAGGTATTCTAATTCTATGTTGATGCAGGATTTCTAAAGATTCAGAGTCACAAGAGCAGTAAGAATCCATTTTCCTGAACATAAAGTTTGTCCAGGGATTGACTCTGCATAGGTCCCAAGATGTCATCGAGGAATTTGGTATTGTATAGAAGAACGTAAAAGGATGGGGTCAGGACAAGAATTTACATCATCAATCAGGATTACAACATTTTAACTTAGTGCATAGTCTGGAGTAGGCTATGTTAGATCTGCCTTTCCTAACATTGTTGCACTTTCAGAATGGTTAACGAATAAGATAGCTGTGACACAAATACGTGGCAACTGGAGCAAATATTCTAATGACTGTTTCTGCATTTCTGCTATAGCGAGCATTTCCTATAAGCCACAAATAAAAGTAAATTTCTCAGAGAAACGCTTAAACTATTTTACGTCTGACACCTGGCACGAGATCACTAATTCACTTCCGGGTTCGTTACCCACGAAGATAGTTTGGAAGGAAAATAGTGCAGACCTTGAAGTTTTGATATCTGCATGGATGCTTGTTTAGTTTGAACTTTAACGTCAAGAATTTTTGTAAAGATATTTTTCTGCCTGAATCAAAATGCAGACTGTTGTGAATAATGGCTGAAGCATTTGGTGGTAATATGAGGAGTTCTAGGGCTAATAGAAATCATAACAATAAGCCTGAAATTTGTCAAAAACACAACTGAGGGCGCTATTTTCATCGCTATCTCAAAATTTCCGTGGACTTGCCCACACGAAAAATTAATCAGTAGTCAAGCTGACATTGACCTAACACCTGTTAAGAGGATTCGTGCCGCTGAATGTTTTAAAATAGGAAAATCGAGCTCAACGCTACTGTGGTGGCCTATGGGAAATGAATTAGTGGTCTTGTGCCTAATTGACGGCCCAAGGAAGCCCTATAGGGGGACATATTTCAGTACGTATGATGTCCTATGCTGAAAAATAACAACCTTTTGCACTTTCTATCACTCCGAACAATACTTAGAAATATAAAGGTATGTGGAAACCAGCTCAGACACTAATTTTGATATACTTGGGGGCCCAAATCCCTGCTGGCGGCCATATTGGACTCAGTCAGGAATAGTGGTATGGCATAGCTTTTTGTTAATTTCTCTCCTAATTCAACTTAATTTGTCAAACCAGTACTTTTATTGTTTAGACATACAATTTCTTGCTTTTATATCAAAAATTCGTGCAAATTCATCCATAGCGGTTTTCTACAGAGAAATTTATTATTCAGAATTTCCGTAAAAAGTCGATGAAAATAGGCCTAGCCCCTAGAACCGGGGTTTAATTCCGGGGAAAGATTCTATTTGTGAAATCATTATCTTTTTTGGGAAGAACACAACTAAGCAATTGTAAAAGTATTCTGATATGAGTGTTTGGGACACAAAATTTGTTTGCCAGGAATGTGTTTTTATGTCATATGGTGTCATATGGCTTGGTACAGAGGTGACGCAAATTGCTGCCATAGGGCCGATGAATGTATGTCTTGAGGCAGGTGTAGCAATTGAAGTGTAAGGTTAAATTTTCTTTTATTTTAGTATTTGAGTCATATCCACCAGTACTTTGATTGGTGTTAAAATTGTGTACTTTTGTCAATTTAAGGTTCACTATTTGGCACAAGATCACTAATTCACTTCCGGGTTCGTTACCCACGAAGATAGTTCGGAAGAAAAATAGTGCAGACCTTGAAGTTTTGATATCTGCATGGATGCTTGTTTAGTTTGAACTTTAACATCAAGAATTTTTGTAAAGATATTTTTCTGCCTGAATCAAAATGCAGACTGTTGTGAATAATGGCTGAAGCATTTGGTGGTAATATGAGGAGTTCTAGGGCTAATAGAAATCATAACAATAAGCCTGAAATTTGTCAAAAACACCACTGAGGGCGCTATTTTCATCGCTATCTCAAAATTTCCGTGGACTTGCCCACACGAAAAATTAATCAGTAGTCAAGCTGACATTGACCTAACACCTGTTAAGAGGATTCGTGCTGCTGAATGTTTTAAAATAGGAAAATTGAGCTCAACGCTACTGTGGTGGCCTATGGGAAATGAATAAGTGGTCTTGTGCCACCTGTTTCCCTACTTTGAAATCAGAGCTTAAATGATTCACCCAGAACAATGACGACAATAACTTCAGATGCTAGGGTTTCTCCACTGTAGACTGTAAGGATTTGTTTCACAGCAAAGGACTCAGTTTTAAAGACATCTTATATATGACCAACGCACTTCATACAAGTTACTTTGTCCTAAAGGCAACTGGGCCATCCAAAGAATATCAGGAATAAATTACACCAGCGTCCATGGTATTTCGCTGGATTTCCTGCTTCTGATGCCCTCATTGCTCATACAAGTCTTTGCCCAGACTTGCAGCAAATCGTGTGAAATTACCACTTCATTGAATATACTATGATAAAGGGACCCGGCTGGGTTCAATCAGTAATCTCTTGAACATAAACAAAGATGCACAGATATTATTACACTTATTGATAGATCCTTTTCCAAATCTCCACCCATAGCTTATACCTACTGGTGACGATATATAGTTAATGACGACATGATATCTGTTGCTTCTCCGCAAGGTGCCGTGTCACAATCTTAAGGGCTGAGATGGTACCTTATTCACAAATAAGGTCCCATCAGGTGCAAAACTGGACCTAGCGATACATAATACTCTATGGAGTCACAAAGGGCACAATGCTTTGATATGTATTGGCATAATGTAAGAAATATAATCTAGCAATGACATTCGTCACCTAGGCGTCCATACCATGGACAGTAATCAGTTGATACCCAGCAGCCTTGACTAACTGACTAAGTATCTGCATCTGGCCTTACGTTTGTTCATTCTTGAACTGAAACATTCTATCATATACTGTCAAGCATCCGAGAACCAAATTACCGATACTGTTCTGAAGTGTGTATCTTCATCAAGCAGACCCATGACAATCCACCATTACATTCTCCACTGGCTTGAAGCAAACGTCTTCCTATTTGCAAACATAATGGAAGACTTCAGACAGGCATAGTATCTTGCATATGACTTTGGCCTAAGCCATTCCCTGAGTATACCAAGTATGATGTGGTGGCGATAATGAAGTATACTGGCATGGCAATACATTTTATTCAATCTGAGGAGGACGATTGGCATGTTCAATGCTGCATTTGGGAAGCATCAGTCAATGCGACACACATTAAGCTGAGACACAGTGAATGAGCCACCATGTCACAAAGATGACAAACCAGGCATGACAAGCCTTTGCTCTCTCGATGCAAGTAGCCTTTATGGCTGGGCCATTTCACAGCCAATCTCCAATTCTACCTCGTTATCCCGCACTTCGGGATCATGTGAGATAGCATTGCGCCTGCGTGGCTTCAGTGCGTTGCTGATTTTGCGTGGCGGAAGACATCTTCGCCCTCGGCTCTAAGTTGTGTGGCCGATGTAATTTTTGTATATACTTCAGGTATGTTATTTCCCGACTAGAGACCGGGGTCACGTATGTGTTGACATTGAACGGGTTATTTCCCTTTTTAGATATTGTACGTACGTAGTACTTGACAAATATATTAGGCCACGTTGTACGCAGTACGACAATGGACGACGCCATTTTGTTTCATGATAGCGAGTCACCGTCGACCTGTCATAGAGGCGACAAAGTTGAAAAGGTGACCCATAAAACAGTTCAAGGCTCGTCAACGGCTAGTAAGAAAAACCTTTATGGTGGATTGAGAAGTAAGGACAGTAGTAAGACTGGTATATCAGCTAGTGCCTCGACTGCAAGTACTTCGAAGGCTATGACGGCAGTCAGTGAGACCGCTGGCGTTGCTGGTGGCGGAGATTCAACAATAGTAAATGAATTGAAGAGATTTGGTGAGTCGATGACTTGCACCATTTCGAGTTTGCAGCAGAACATGTCAAAGTCGTTCAGTGACATTACTTCAGTGCTTATGAGTCTGACAGATTCGAATTATGATGATGAATATGATGATACTGAGGCTCAGAGTGAACCATCGACTAAACGTCAGAAAACTGATGACGGCATTCCGAAAGACACGGATGTAGCTATTGATCAATTATTGTCAGGTGCTGACAACTCTGCTGATAAACAAGATCAGAGTAATGATGATAAGGGTGAACAGGCCCATGCTGGGGTGTTGAGTGATATTGCTTCAGATTGGAAAATTCAAGAGCAATGTGCTCCTGCTATTGATTCACAGCTGGCATCCATTGTGAATACACTGATGAGACAGAAATCAACTGATGATAAAGTTACTGAGAAAATGGATCGTTATCCACGTCCAGAGAATTGCGAATCTCTGGTGTTAACTAAAGTAAATCAACTGATTTGGGATCAGATCAAACCTGACACTAGATCTTCTGAAGTGAGATTTCAGAAAGTACAGTCTACCCTTGTAAAGGGCATATGTGCTATGGTTTCAGTGGTGGATAAATTACTCAAAGCACACAACAACCATAATGCAGGACAGCTGAACTTAGAAAAACTAGTTAAGACTGCTACAGATGCTGTTGCTTTGTGTGCACATGCAAATTATGAGCTTAATATGAGACGACGTGAATGTATTAAACCAGACTTGCATCAGAACTATAGACACCTGTGTTCACCAACAGTGCCATTTACTGGTGAATTATTTGGTGATGAGTTGTCTAAGCAACTCAAGGATTTAACGGAAGCTAACAAAGTTGGTCAGAAAATATCCAGTATGCGAGGATTTGGTCGTGGTAGAGGTAGAAGAGGCTACCGTGGTAGATACAAAAGTAGACGTCCTTTTTTAGGACGGTCGTCAAGTCTTCCCAGGAAGGAGGGGAGAGGCAAATACAAATACAGCCACACAGTGAGGTGAGTGTTACTCCTCACTTGCCAACACCAGCCATTCAAGTGGCAGGTAGACTGAAATACTTTGTACATAACTGGCAAAAACTTACCTCAGATAAATTCATTCTGGATTGTGTGTCGGGCTATCGCATTGAATTTATTGAGAATACGTTTCCAAAGCAAGGGATTTTGCCAAGAGAAATTCCATTTAATAAGGCTGAGAGCCAAATTATTGACAAAGAGATTAAAACGCTGATTGGGAAAGGTGTACTCATTGAAGCGACTCATTCTGTCGGAGAGTATATCTCTACAGTTTTTGTGAGAAAAAAGAAAGATGGAAGTTACAGAATGATTCTAAATTTGAAACGTATGAATCATTCAGTAGAGTATCACCATTTTAAAATGGAATCTCTCCAGTCTGCGATCAGACTAATGCGACCAGGTTGCTATATGGCATCAATTGACTTGAAAGATGCATATTATACTGTTCCTATTGATTGGAATCATCAGAAATTTTTACGGTTTGTGTGGAGAGACAAAGTATATCAGTATACTTGTTTACCCAATGGCTTGGCTAGTGCACCAAGAATTTTCACTAAAATTTTAAAGCCCATTTACTCTAAATTGAGACAGGAAGGGCATATCAATGTTGGGTATATTGACGACTCATATTTACAAGGAGATACATTTTTAGAATGTTCTAATAATGTTAGAGATACTGTAAATCTGTTTGGAGAAACAGGTTTTATCATACATAAGGATAAATCGGTCTTTGTACCTGTTCAAAGACTAGTTTTCTTGGATTTTTGCTGGACTCAATTACAATGAGAGTAATGCTTACAGCTGGAAAACAGGCTAGACTAAAGACTGCATGTGAAAATCTTCTTAATGTGGCAAACAAAGTCTCTATAAGAGCTGTTGCAGAGACTATTGGTTTTTTAGTTTCCAGTTTTCCTGGAGTACAACATGGCAAGTTATTTTACCATTGGTTAGAGATTGACAAAATTGAGGCTCTTCGCAAATGTGCAGGTAACTTTGATGCTACCATGAGTTTATCGGACAGAGCTCGTGAAGATTTGCATTGGTGGATTGCAAACATCTCGTCGACGTATAACCAAATTGATCATGGTAAACCAGATATATAGTGAATTCTGACGCATCTATATCAGGCTGGGGTGCTGTCAGAGGGGATGTCACAGCAGGTGGCAGATGGTCTATAGACGAATCTAAATTACACATAAATATATTAGAAATACAGGCAGCGTTGTATGCACTGAAATCTCTGTGTGTATCGGACACTGACGTACATGTTAGATTGTTAACGGACAATACGTCAGCAGTGGCTTATATTAACTCCATGGTGGAACAAAATCAAAAGAATGCAACAAAATTGCCAGACAGATGTGGTAACGGTGCATAGATCAGAATATTAGGGTCAGTGCAGCACATTTACCTGGTTGTGAAAATACATAGGCTGATAGAGAATCAGGGAAATTTCATGATCAGACAGAGCGGATGCTTTAACCTGATATTTACAATAAATTGACAAGGCATTGGGTTGCCCAGATATGGACGTATTTGCCTCTAGGCTCAATATGCAATTACCAACAAACATTTCTTGGAGACCAGATCCACAAGCCAAATTTGTCAATACTTTCACTGTATGTTGGACTAATCTGCATTTTTATGCCTTTCCTCTGTTTAGCATAATAACCAGAGTTCTTCAAAAAATAGAACAGGACTAAGCCATGAGAATTCTGATTGCACCTCTGTGGACAACGCAGGTGTGGTACTCAAAGCTGTTACAGCTACTAACAGCACACCCAGTGTTTCTTCCTATGCACAGCGATCTGATGACAATGCCACACACAGAGAGTCTTCATCCACTGCGGAAGAAATTACGACTAGTGGCATGGAAGTTGTCAGGGAATCCTTGAACAGCGAGGAATTTCGTCAAGGGCTTCCAACCTCATCCTTGCTTCATGGAGATCAGGAACTCAGAAGCAGTATAAATGTTACATCGATAGATGGATTTTCTTCTGTAAGCAAAGGGAAATTAATCCTTTTCAACCACCTATAGAGCAGGCAATAGATTTTCTTGCTGCTCAGTATGAAAGGGGTTGTGGGTACAGTGCAATGAATACAGCACGCTGTGCATTGTCATCAGTTATCACTCCTATTGGACACTGTACATTTGGTGCTCATCCTTTAGTAGCTCGTCTTATAAGAGGAGTTTTTCAATCTAGGCCTGCGTTACCTCGATACAATGGTGTTTGGGATGTACAATCAGTATTGACTCACTTGCCACAGTTGTCTTCTGTAAGAACATTGACTCTCAAGGATTTGACATTAAAGCTTGTAATGTTAGATGCATTGATAAGTCCAAAGGGTGCAGTTTATTCACAACTTGGACATTGACTTGATGAAACTTGGCAAGTCGTCATATACATTTGCAATGAACTCTTACATTAAACAGAGTAGACCCGGTTATATTGCTCCTGTGATCAAGTTGAAAACGTATCTACCTGATAAGAGACTGTGTGCTGCTCATACGATGTCATAGTATTTAAGTAGAACGAAAAGTTTTCGTTCAGGTGAAACAAGGTTTTTTATAAGTTATGTAAAACCTTATAAGAAAGTGTCCCATGATACTATTAGCCACTGGATTGAAATAGTCACGTTGAGATCGGGAATTGATATGATTTTTTAAAACCTCATAGTAAAAGAGCCGCTTCAACCTCTGCGGCAAAAAGGAAAAATGTTCCTATTGAAGGTATAATGAGAATTGCAGGTTGGAGTTCCAAGACTACGTTTGCTAGGTACTATGATAAACCGATCTGTAATAGTTATGATTTTTCAAGTATTCTTGAATGAGTAATATAAGCAAATTGCAATTGATATTGACATGCTGTGTTGTGTCTCATTTTGCACATAAGATGCTTTAAAGTCTCACGTGATCCCGAAGTGCGGGATAACGAGGTAGAATAGAAAAATTAAACGAACCTTGTAAAGGTGAAGTTTGATAGAAATTCTACCGAGTTATCTATAGCGCTGAAGGGATTACGTGCCACTCCCATTATCCCACCCCTATATACTTGTGTGTTTATGTTATGGTAGTATTCATTTGGAACTTTGGTTTTAGGATGAAACCAATTTGCTGATGTGCTCATTCGACTGTTGAAGACTGAAGCCACGCAGGCGCAATGCTATCTCACGTAATCCCTTCAGCGCTATAGATAACTCGGTAGAATTTCTATCAAACTTCACCTTTACAAGGTTCGTTTAATTTTTCTATTAAATTTTATCATGGAAACATTAACTGAAATGCTGGTGCATCATAATTCATCTTGTGGGTATCCCGCTATTGTAATGGTAATCTAATTTGGTTTTCACAGGTCCGTTAATCAGTGCTTCATAAGGTGTAGTATTTGTGGCTGGAAATAGCGATGAGCACTATCCAGTTAGCATGTCTTGGATGGCTGTTTCTCTGTCTGTGCCTTCCAAGTATGCAATTCTTTCTGTTTTATTCAACATTTGCATGAAGCTCTCAACTTCTCCATTGGCTCTTGCATGTTGTGGAGTTTCTGAACGGTGATGGATTGCTTCTTCTTTTGCAAATTTGGCAAATTCTTCTGAGTCAAAGTGTGGTCAATTGTTACTCTATAGCCGTCTTGGTATACCGTGTGTTGCGAACATTTTCTTCAATTTTCTTTGTGTGGGTTCGCTGCCGTTGAGTATACATTTTCCACTTCTGGATATTTTGTTCTTTTGTCAATCGCTACTAAGTTGTAATGACCGTCAGGGTAAGGTCCTCAAAAATCCACTGTATCGCTTCCCACGGTTTTTAGGTATAGTTGTCATCTTGATTGCTTATGGTTTTTGTGTTGCTTGGTTGTTACTTGGCATTCGTAATATTGACCTGTGATTTCCTCAACACAGCTTTGCATCATAGGAAATCAGTATTTCTCTCTCAACATCTGCTTTGCCCTGGTCATGCCTATATGACCTAACTTATGAACTGCTTTACTTACTTTTCTCTGCAGACTTTGAGGGGTCACAATACAATTCAGTTTGAAGATCAAGTCTTCTGATGTGCTCTGCATTTGTCTAATCGTGTAGAATTGATTTATGTCTTGGTCTTTCTTTTGCATCTCTCAGTTTCCTCTGTGTATCACTTTGCTAAATTTCTGGATCTGGCTGTCTTCTTCCGTTTCTTCTTTTATTTCATCTATCATAATTGCTTGCTCTGTCTCTATCACTTTCTTGATTATTTTCTCTGTACCATCTCTTCCTGCTTCTGGTAATGGGTGTCTTGACAAGAAATCTAGTGGATCAGCAACATCTTTTCCTGGTTCGTAGAGTTACTCATAATCTACATCCTGTATTTCCATTACCCATTTCTCTATGATTGGTAGCAGCTTCATTGTAGCTTTGTTGAACATTGGGATGAGTGGTTTATGTGATGTGATGATTTTGAATTTAGCTGCTCCTAATAGATATATTCTTAATCTATTCTTTGCAAATTTGACTGCCAACGCATTTTTCTGTCTGACTCTATCTTTTCTCAGCACTTGTAAGGGTACGACTGATGAAGCAGTCCTTTCTCACTCTGTTGAAATAGTCCCGCTGATAGCCCTTCATGGTCACTTGCTTCTACTCTAACTGCAATTAGTCTTGCTGGGTTGAAATAAGACTTAGTGTCTTCATTTGTGATACTATCTTTGAGTAGTGGTAAGCTGTGATTTCCTTAGGTCCCAATCTGAACTTGACATATTTTTGTGTAAGTGCCCTCAAGGATGCTGTCAGTGAGGTGTATTGTGGTACGAACTTTGACAGGTATCTTATAATTCCTGGGAAACCTCTCACTGCCTCCTCTTTGCCGGTGCTTTGCATTCTTTCACTGCTCGTACATTCTCGGGTGTTGGTTTCAGCCCATCTTTTGAAATCAGTATCCGTAAAACTCAATCACCTTAACTCTAAAGTGGCTTTTGTTAAGGTTGAATGTGATACTGAAGTCTTGTGCCCTATGCAGAACTGTTTCCAGTTTTATTGTGTTCTTCGATGGAATGGCCTCCAATGAGGACACCGAGGATGTCGTATTACTGGTTGAGAAATCTTAGTATGTCACCGAATATTCTGTATATAGTTTCGATGACTTGGCTCCAAAGATTAGTCATTTAGTATCATGTTGCCCTACGGTGTGCTGAATGTTGCTACTGATCTAGACTCTAGATCAAGGAGTAGGTGGTGGTATCCTTGCCTTATATAAAGCTTTGAGAATTTGGACTTTTGAGTTATGTGGCTTCTCTTCATGAACTTGTTTGGTACCTTCCAATCAACACTAGCTCTGATCATGTGTGGCTCTAACTCGTCTCATGACATGACGTCTTTCAAAATCTTGCTTTTGGTTGTACAACCAAAGGTAAACACCATGTCACTAGCTCTCCTGGCAGCATTTCCTCGAAAATTTCCTCCTCTTTACACTGCTCTAACCATTCTATTAATGGCATCTGTAGGTAGTATGCGAGAGGCCATGGTCTCTGTGCCAATGGTACTGCTTCTCTTTTCATGCTAAGCTTGGCATGAATTTCTTGGTCGTTTTTTTAAAATCTCTTACTCTTCCTATTCTTTTGAATATATTCTTGTACTTATCTGTTATTTTGTTTACTTTGCTTTCAAGTGTTCTGTCCCCCACAACCGTTTTGATGTTTGAAGTATTTATCCGTAGATTATTTATTAGTCCCAGTGAACAATCCGGTCTCATTGGCATCATGCCCAATTCATTGAACCTGTTTCTGCTGAGGTGTTGTGGTGAATGCATCCTACCTCTTACCACGATGAATTTGGTTTCTACTTCACAGGTCTTGTTTTACACAGTAGTTTTGAATTCCCCTTTGACAAGTAGCTGTGTGGCTGGTCAGTTATTTAGCCTATGGTTAGATCTATGCAGTAAAGCTTTTAACTGATGTGCGTCCATGACGTTGACCCATTGACCAGTCTCAGGTTCCACTTAGGTGTCAACGTCGTCTATTCTCACTTTCACAGTTTTGCCTGTGCGATTTGCCATAGTTACATCTTTGATGAGCTGATGTGTTTCACTGTTTGTTCAAAGAAGTCGTCGTCTGAACTTGTTGAGCTATCTTACTCTTCTAGGTTGGTTTTCTTAATTTTTTATGGTTTTCTACATTTGAATGTACCACGTGTATCACCTGAATTCTTGCTATGTTTGCTATCTGTCTCTTTATTTCCTCTATGTGAGCATGTTCTGCATAGAGCAGCGAAGTACTCCTTTCTGACATTTCTGACATTGTTTCAGGGCAGTCCAGTCCCTCTTTACGCACTCCAGTTAACCAACAATAACCAAATGGTTTGCCTTTTGTTGTCTATTTTACCTCTCAAATTTCGCTTGTTTCTTGGGTTGCCTATACTGTTTTATTTTGCCAACCGATCTGTATCCCACTTGCTTCATATCACACACTTGAATTGATGTATCTTAAATTTTGGCTGCTTCTGCCAAAATGTGTGAAAGTGACCACTTCTTGTTTATAGCTTTCTGAATCAGGGCAACGTTGTCAGTTGTTTGTCAATTGATATGCTCTAAAATTCTCTACACAATATTAATCCAAACTCACACTCATTGGCTTTTTCTCTAAGTCTGGCTGCATACGCAGTATTGGGTCATCTTGAGAAACAAATATATCGCATGGTGCTTGTTTTTCTCTGGGATGTAGTATTCATTCAGTTTCGTTTTTATTTATTCATAGACGTCGAGTCCTTCTGCGGTAGCGTTGGGTTAATTTTCTCTGAATCTGGCCATTTCTTTGCCTCCATAGATCACCATGGCATTTTTCTTATCAGCCGCTCCCATTATTGTAAAATTATATATCAAAATTCATGCCCTTTAACCATTCTTCCCAAGATTTTCCTGTTGTAATCTGGTCACCGGCGTGTACGAACTGTTGCCATTTTAGGTTTCTAGTTCCCATTACTATGGTTACTGCTGCGGGAGCTTCACCGTTGCATGTGATTTAGGTTGTCCAACTCAGGTGATCGCCTTTTCTAATATGCGGCCAAATCTACAATGGAGTTCTGAAAATCATGGTTCAAATCTGCACCAACCGGCCATTACAGTTGTTCTCTATCCCAATTTATAACACGCCACATGCTCATTCCGTGTCGCGATTGGCCAGAATACGTCACGTGGCGAGAAAATAGATACGTCTAGTCCCCAACGGATCGACAAAAGTGACGTCAGAGGGCATTTTTTGAAAAGCTATTTCCCTAGGGAAATAGTTCTGACCAAATTTGGAAAAGTGCCCGGTCACGTGACCTTAGTGTCGTCTGCAGCTTTGCAACAATGGCTGGTGACTAGAATGTGATGTGCGTCCGGGATAGGTGACGACACATTCTCTAAACAAATTTTCCAACTTTTCCCAATATTCCAACAGCGTGGGAACTTGAACAGCTCATCGACGGAAAAGATTAAAGTGCAACTAAGGATGTCGCTAGGTATGCTTAGAATATTTTTTGAAAGAAAGTGGTACCACGTAAAACTGAAACCGCTGTGGAAACATCGCTCAGTAAACTTGTCACAATGGATTGTTGCGGTACAAAATATCAAAACACATTAAAAACTATATAACAATATAACATGAGCATGTGGTGTGTTATAAAACACCTATAGCCTGGTCTTTATTCGGGCTATAGCGCCCGTCTATTACCCCTCGTGGCCGTGTGTTACCAGAAACACATCGCTATACCCCTCGGCCTACGGCCTCGGGGAATAGCGATGTGTTTCTGGTAACACACGGCCCCCCTCGGGGTAATAGACGGGCGCTATAGCCCTCATGACCAGGCAATAGGTGTTTACTAGTCACCAGTGTAATGTATGATAGTTCAATAAATAAGACAAATTCCTAGACTGTCAGCAAGCATGGCAGGTCGTCAAACTGTATTTAATGCATGTTACGTGAGAAAACGAAAAAAACCCGGTGAACTCAGCAGTTTCCTTTTAAAACGTAATTTATTACGAAAAATAAACTAATCACTAAGTCATGGGATAGAGTACAAAATATAAAAGTTTACAGGCTACTTATCTCAGCTGGGACGGCACTAGGTTCCAGAATCAGACAGTGAGACAGACCGATGCAGTCCTTGGCTTACAGGTTTGAGTTTGCACAAAGTCCAAAGAATAAATCCAGTGATACTGTGAAGGTCTTGAAAAGTCTTGAAATTAATGCTCCTGGAGTTTCCAAAGTCTTAGAAAACTGTGCGGTCCCGTATTTATACTCAAATGATTATGTAAGAGAATATAAGAACAATCTAGAACTTCCTATTGATATGCTAATCACTGTTCTAAAATGCCTCCACTTACACGACTCATCGAATTTCTAGAAGGTTCCAAACATGACGAATTGAATTCAAGGTCATGAGGTCGTGAAGGACAGTGACCTGAGAATGTGCACGGCTAACTCCAGTTACTTTTACTGGGTTCAATAAAGGCATTGTCCAGAAAATATTTGACTTCTTCCTGGAGATATTTCGCTCTCGTCTGATTCAGTCTGTATGGATGTTGTTTCATAGGCTTACTGTCGCAGACATCAACATTGTGAAAAATGATGTGCGTCTTGTTGAAACATCTTGGAACAGGTATTTATATTCGTGGATCAGTCCTTACATCTATTGTTGTTGTTTTTGTTGTTGTTGTTTCTGACGGCTGGAGGTGTGCCAACTTAGACTCAAGATTCCCCAGGATTTCTGATTTTAGGAGTTTTGCCGATTCTAGCTTTGAATTTACAATAATTTCACTCAAATCAGTTTGACTATCGCTACTTTTATAATAGTCTAATCTGACTACATGGGCAGGTTGTGTTTATGTAGGGTTATTCCTATCCAAATATGGCTTAAGCATATTTATGTGGCATAACTGTTCTTGTTTTCGCCTGTCAGGTGTGAATATGATATGATTTATATCCCGCAACTTCTTATCAATTAGATAAGGACCAAAGTAATAAGCATGGTGTGGTTTGCCATAAGCCGGAAGAAGAAAAAGAACTTTTGACAAGGTTCAAACTTCCGTTTTGAGGTGTGTTTATCGCATTTTACTTTCATGGACTGCTGAGATGATTCAAGTTTTTTTTCTGGCTAATTCACATGCCTTCGTAAGTTGTGTACGAAATTCTGATACATATTGTAAAATATTAAGACAATTATTGTAGTCTGATAGGAATCCTCTTCGAAAAGTTTGAGTGGACCACAGACTGTATGTCCAAATACAAGCTCAGATAGGCTAACACCAAGAGACTCTTAATTGACTCTCTGACAGCAAAGAGGAGAAAATAAATTCCCTCATCCTATTGCTTCTCTGTGTCAATACGGTAGGTCCTAATCATACTTCCAAGGTTTGTTGAAATCGCCTGAGAGCACCCTGACTTTCTGGGTGATAGGCGGAGGACCTATACTGTTTAATGTCTAGCTGACTCATGACTTGTTGAAAAATTCCAGACATAAAGTTGGAGCCTTGATCGGACTGGGCACATTTAGGAAGGTCAATTAAAGTGAAAATATTGACTAAAGCTTTTATTATAGTCTTTGCCTTTATGTTTCTCAGTTGTATGGCTTCTAGGAACCGAGTAGATGTACACATTATTGTCAACGTGTACTCACTTCCTGATCTTGCTTTCGGTAGGGGCCAAACACAGTATAAGTAGCCTAATAAATGGTTCTTGGAAATGCCGGAATTGGCTGTAAAGGGGCATTTGGAATGGTTTGGTTTGGTTTTCATACCATTTGACCTGTGTGACAAGTTTTACAGAAATGTGCTATATCCTTCCTGAGATTAAAGGGGCATTTGGAATGGTTTGGTTTGGTTTCATACCATTTGACCTGTGTGACAAGTTTTACAGAAATGTGCTATATCCTTCCTGAGATTAATAATAATAATATTGGTTCTTATATAGCGCACATATCCACAAGTACATGTGCTCAGGCGCTTTACAATTATTATTACCCCTGGTCACTGGACCTAATATGATACCACTCAACTCCCTTGGGAGCAAACTACAGCTCACATGTGCAGCCAATAAGCGCAGCAGAGCTAAGCACACACATTGCAACCACTGTCCTACCAGGTACCCATCACTCCTTGGTGGGGAGAAGCAATGAGGAATAAAGTGCCTTGCTCAAGGACACAACACCATGGCCATGCCGAGGCTCGAACTCACCATCCGTGATCGTATGTCCACTGCTCTAGCCACTGGCCCATGATGCCTTCGATTAGGCCGATACAAATGACTGAGAAGTTTATGATATGTCTTCTTGAGACCCAAATTACCAGCCCAGGGGGTTTCATGTTCCGTTCATAGTATTTCAGCAGGACAGGACTTTGGAACAACAATTTGGTGTTTTATAGTCCATTGTCATCAACCAAGACCTCTGGAGGTGTCCATTTGCGCATAAGAATGCCAGACTTTGTATCATAACAAACAGGACTATCTGAAGTTTCACCTTCGTCAACAAACCTGTCAAACAATACAAAATATCTGGGTCTTTTTGTTGTTCCATAATAAAATTTGATCCAGAAAATGTCTGACCATGGTCAGCAGAAGTTCTACTGGAAGTTTCCAATCCACGAGGGATACGAATGATCCATATCAAATAACTTGTGAGAAAGGTGCCATTTAAATCAACATCTGTGACATCATTTTTGAGAATATTTTGATTCTTAGAAGATTTCTTTGACATAGCCCGATTCCTCAATCACAGTAAGCTGCCTCAGCTTTTCGTGATTTTGACAAACCTTTTCAGAAGAATATCAACGATCAAACAGTTGTTCCTTTGTTCGAGCAAATTCAACATAAGTTTGATCCTTCGCTTTCTCACAATCCCTAAATTTCTGACGGTGAGCTTCAGGCACCAACTAATAACCTTTGAGGATTAATTCTTTCACATAATCATAATCTGAAAGCTGCTCTACTTACAACCGAATGTAAATTTATCTGGCTTTACCAATCAAAGCACTCAGCAAAAGCATAGACCAGGACTTCCTAGGTCAATTCAGACTCTGAGCAATTTTCTCAAAATGAGGGACATATTTGTCAACATCCTTTTCTTGGTTGGGGACTAATACTTAATAATGTCAAAGTTGTCTGAAGTGAAGAATTTTTCTTACTGTCCAAGCTCTGAACGTTTCATTTCTACCTGTAGTTGATGTTCTTCTAATTTCTTAAATTTCCCTTTCTTTCTTCTCTCTCTTTCTCTCCTCGTCTTTCTTCCATTTATAAACTTCCTGCCCTCCTTACTCTATCTTACTTCCATTTGCAATTTTCTTTTTCTGTCTTTCTTCCATTTCTAGATTTTCGTTCTCTAATGATAATTTTTAAGTTCCAAATCTACCTGTATTTCTTATTGTAATTCTTGAGTTCTATGGTGGACTCAGGCACGTAACCTTCAAATTTGCCTACAATGACTACATATTTGACAATATTGTTCTGAATTTTCTTCTTACCCATAGATCTTTTGACTTAAACTTAAGGAAATTGGCTAGTGTAACTAGGTCATCTTTCCTGAGGGAAGCGAGAAAGTCTTGATTGAGGTCCTTAATAAATTTGTCTTGCTTCAATTCTGCCATGATGAAAATTCGCAGAGTTCACAATGTTACAGTAGTTTGGTAATGGCTGGCAAAATGTATGTTGTAAATGGCTCAAAATATTCGTATCCCGCACGAGCCCCCAATCTTGTTACATGAGAAAAAAAGGTGAACTCAGCAGTTTTCCTTTTAAAACGAAATTTATTACGGAAACTAAAACTAATCACAAGTCATGGGATTAAGTACAAACTGAAAAAGTTTACAGGCTACTTATCTCAGCTGGGAGGGCACCAAATTCCAGAATCAGATAGTGTGATAGACCGATGCAGTCCTTGGCTTACAGGCTTGAGGATGCACTAAGTCCAAAGAATAATCCAGCAATGCTGTGAAGGTCTTGTAAAGTCTTGAAATTAATACTGCTGGAGTTTCCAAAGTCTTGAAGTAACACGTCTGCGACAAGATCCCAAATGTCTGAATGGAAAACTGTGCGGTTAACACTCACACCGAAAAACTTCATTATTTTTTCACCAAAAATTACTTATATTTCGCCACTAGCAAATCCGCTGGCCATATAAATGAGTTCTGGTTTCTCAGAGTGTTAGAGCATGGGCACTCAGATGTTCTGAAAAGATGTTATTCTGAATAAACTAAGCGTGTATGATTATGCAAACGTTGATGTTAAGAGATTACTTTCTACGAAAATTTATAAGCCAATGCCGTTCAGATTGAAATGGAAACTTCAAAGGGTATTGAATAACCTACATTGCCAGATCTTGGTCGGGACTGTAGCTACATGAACATCACAAGCAGCTACATCGACCGCATATTTTCATTGCTAACAAGGAACAACGTACACGTACGCCCGAATCATATTTTCACTGCAACCGGCACTACATACTTCTAGGCGTATGCATGACCTTTGTTGGTATGTTTATATACATAAAACGGATGAGCGAACATGACTTATGACAGTGACACTCTAAAACGTAATTTTTAATTATGATTAAAATTTTGTTGTCTGCATTAAGTTCTCCCTGGGCATTGCAATTAATTACAAGTACAGCTTAATTATCTTAAACAAACGAAGAACGCATCAAAAATTGTACCTATTGTGACCAACACTTTTCATGTCGTCTACGCTGCTGAAGAGTACGGTCCTGGCCGACAGTGTATCATGAGAGAACAGCTATACGACTGTAATAACTAGACATGCAACTAAGGCACTGGACGTAAATAAGCAGGGGGAGGGCGGGGGATTTCGTAAGAGATTGACCAAAAATTTTTGACCCTCCCCCAAAGCAAGGCTGAAAAATTTGTGACCCTCCCCCAGTTTCAAAAAATAGAATATTAAAAATTGATCGATCAAAATTGAGGTGGGATTTACAACACAGGGCAATATAGATGGATACCAGCAAGGGATGTCTGCAGTTTTTTTATTTGCTTCTGCTTGTGACAGGAACACGTCTAGATATGGATGTCAGCCTTACCTAAGAATACTTTCAATGACATGGTGTCAGTCCCATTTGACCAGCATTGGTAAAACTAATCTTGTAGAAAAAATCTCGATAATTCTGTGCTACAGAGTTTTCAGTACGTTTAATAAAAGGAAAACCCCTGATTTCTCTGCCGACACAATATGCATTTTGATTGTTATGATAATGGTTTAATATAATGTTTAACTCTTACACTGTTTAAACTTAGTAAACCAATCACCAGATAAAGGAGTACTGGTATTCTTGTTTCCAGTGTGGTATGGGTGATTGTTCTGGGGAACACCATAGGATAAACTCTATGATTACATTAATTCATTGTTTGATTTCTGCACAAGTTTGATGAAATGCTCTATTTTCCACTTTGTTACAAGGTCTTTATTTCAGTAGTGTTGGGCCATCGGCGCAAAATACTTTGCAATATTTGTAACTGTACAAAAACTGACAGGAAAAGATATCCAATACTACTCCTTTAAAAGCTTTGCATATCATTCAACTCTTTTCTCAATCTCATAGCATGAAATACATAGACAGCTAAACACTGTAGAGTATTTGCATCATCTGTCGTCAAAAGTCGAATAAAATTTCTTTCTGAAGGTGGATTTAAGTACATTGCTGGGATATACTTCTGTCTCAGTCTTTCAAAAAGTGTACAAATCAAAAGAAAGTGGTACTCATTTTCAATTGCATTACTGTCACATAGTAAACAAACTCGTTGTTCTCTATCAATGCCATGTTTACGGTCTGTCTCAATGCGTAGATAATGTGAAGAACAACGTAGCCTGGCAAGTGATTGAATATGAGCGGTAACTGTTACAGAAAATAAATAGTTTGCAGGTTCAAGAGAAAATTTGATTTCTCTATAAAAGGAAAGCTTATCTAGCGAACAAACTTCACTATACCACTTAATATGCAGATATTCTTTGAACTTGTTTACAAAGGTATCCATAAACCTATTTATATCTTCAATTTCCTGTCTTTCCCATACATCTTGTAAATTACATATATACAATAATTTTTTTATGTGGCTTACCCAAGTTGGTTTTGATCTAATACCAGATTGTTCAATATAGTAAAGCATATTGTAACATTTTCTGGGGTATCTATTTGTGGCATTTTAATCAGTTTTGTCCAGTATTTAATACACTTTTTTGCTGTATGCAAATATATGGATAACGCCCGCACTCCCCCAGAACAGCAACATTCGGAGCATTACTAGATACTCCTAGGAACATCCTACAAGCATGATAATGGATTCTCTCAATACTCGTATACATATTGTAAACCCACACTTCTGATCCATATGTTAAAATAGGGAGAATAATGGTATCAAAGATACTGAAAAAAGTATCAAAATGAAACATTCCATTTTTTCTCGTGACTCTACAGATACCCATGAGGGATTTAAGTGCTTGTTGTGCTAATGTTTTTGTAGCTACAGACCATTTTAGTCTACATGAAAATATTACTCCTAAATACTTGTAATACGATATAACTTTGACACGTTTCTCCGCTAAAATTCCATTTCTCGTATTTAGAAAGAATACCACCACTTTTAAATACAATGATTTTTGTCTTTGTCATGTTCACTGTTAATTTCAAAGTTTTACAGTACAACTCCAAAGAATTTAACAGGCGTTGTATGCCGATAACAGTATCCGAAAAGAGCACAACATCGTCTGCAAATAACAAACAGAAAATTCTACAATATCGGGGAAGATTGAATGCCCTGATGTCCCCTGTCATGAATTACACGGATTAATTCATTGATAAAAAATGAAAATAAAAACGGACTAACCATACAACCTTGGCGAGACCAAGTGGACAAGCGAAATAGTCAGTGTGTTGATTATTGACACGAACACATGACTTGACATCTTGATACATGGCATGGAGTATTTTAAACATTTTCCCTTTGATTCCACCTCTTAAAAGGATGTACCATAGTCTTTGACGTTCCACAGTGTCGAATGCCTTTGGAAAAATCGACAAAAGCACAGTAAAATTTACCACGTTTGCGAGAAATATACTTTTCAATGACAGAATTTAGAATGAAAATGTTGTCGATGGTCGAATAGCCTCTACGAAACCCGACCTGTGCTTCATCAATTTCCAAAGCGCATCAGATCAGAAGGTCAAACGAGTATTTAGAATCGAAGTGAAGATTTTACTGAAAATACTGAGTAAAGATATGCCCCTATAATTTTCAGGACACTCAACAGAACCACTCTTGTAAAGTGGAATAATAATGGCTCTAGCCCAATCACTAGGGAAGGTTCCGGACTCAAAAAGTCTATTGAAAAGAACATTTAAATATGGAATCAAAAAATGACTCGTTGATTTGAAAAACTCTCCTAGGATACCGTCCGGTCCAGCTGATTTCCCACTTTTTATCTTACATATTGCTCTCTCAATCTCATCATTTGTGATAGGAGAATTTAAAATATCATAGCCAACATCTGTTTCATTGTCAAAAAAATCTACAGAGCTCAAAAAATTTTCCAACTCATCAGACATGGAAAAATCATCTTCAGCAGATTCATTGGGTACCAAAAGTCTATTAAAGTAATCATAAAATTTATTAAGCATAACATTAATTCGTACACAATTTATAGATGTCAACCTTCTCAATGACGCCCAAAACATTTTTTGATCAGAAAGAGAGAAAATGGTCAATTTCCTTTTCAAATCATCATTGTAAACCGTTTTTTCTCCCTACAAACTCTAAAATCTTTACAAACTTCTTTATATATTTGAAGATCATTTGTACTAATTGTTTTCCTAAATGTTCTTAGCAAACGATACTTTTTGTTTTTTAACTCAGTACATTGTTTGTCAAACCAAACAGGCTGCTTTCTATAGTTTGCTGTATTTGAAATCGTTTTCACCATGTCACATTTCTCAGCAGCAAACATAAATGAATCAGTTATCTTCCTAACAAAAGTACATACATCTGAATTACAGTCTGCAACAAGTTCATCGAAAGTCGACTTTACATTATTTGATTGCAAAATGCTGTTAAAAGAAGCTGCTTTTTCTGTAAGCCAGAAACACTTTTTCAAAGTTACACTTTCATTATTGCGTGTTAAGTCAAAACTGTACAGAGAATTTAAGCAAAAAGTTATAGGAAGGTGATCAGATTCTGAACGAATCTCTACTGCAAATGAAGACAAACAATTTGAAGAGATGCGATGACACAATTGCGTAATCAACTACACTGGTACCGGCGTTAGCAATGCATGTCAATTCGCCATGATTGGAATCTGCACCAACTCTGCCATTGACGATATGTACGTTAAATGAACAACATAGTGAAAGAGAGAAAACGCCGTAACCATTTACCTCTTTGTCTTTGGACACCCGTGGCATGTTGAAACAGTCGGTGTTGTACAAATGTGAAGGATCTAAAGTGAAATCTGTGTCGTCATCTGTTATGTAATCTAACTCTTCACCTGTGCGGGCATTCAAATTCCCAGCAATAATTACATACACTTCTGGTAAATTTGCAAGAATGACATTCAATTCATTTTCAAATAGTTCAACACCGTTTCCAGATGAAAGACTTTCATAAACTGTAGAGTAACGTGGAGAGATATATATACACTACAGAAAAGGACATCTTTATCTAAACCAAAACAAAACCCTTAAATAAAAGAAAAATACAATCATGAAGTTTGGATTTAACGAGCTTAACATATTGAGTGAGATTATTTCTAACCAGTGTAAAACACCTCCAGGATGTCTACCAAATCTTGAAATTTTTTCACGACTTCTATTAAAAATCTGAAAGCCTGGAAAATTATTTTGGAATTGATCGTCACTGTCAGACCACGTTTCTATGAAAGACACTACATCGAATTCCAGAACATAGTTTGCAAAGTCAAAAGATTACAGCTTATTTTTCAGTCCTTGAACATTCCATATAAAAAAAATTAACTTGCTTTGGGCCGCGGCCTGTTCCTCAGTCTGTGTACCCGTCGCGTTCTCGCCGATGTTGAAGTCGAGTGCGCGGGCGATCTTGTGTGTAAGTTGAGCTGGCACTGGCAGTGTTCGAAGCTCGTCTTTCATCTCCATTTGTGTGGCTCTTTGTAACAACTAGTTTTCCATTTTTATAATATGTTTTTTTCCCCTGCCGTCTCAAATCAGCCAAAGTCTTCCTCTGCCGTCTGGTTAGATCGTTTCCGATTCCAATGTCAGCTTCTTTCAGCTTTTGCCTTGAGGTCAGAACCAGGATTTTGTCGTCTCAGTCATGAAATGTCACAACAATTGGACATGGTTTGTCTTTCAAATTGACTGTTACACGGTGGGCTGTCACAACTTGTCTGTCGTTCCATGTCTTTTTTCCAACATGTTGGTTTAAGAGCTCAACGACTGTCTCCTTACATTGGTCGAAAGTTTCGCAAGAAAATTCATGGACGCCATATAAGCTGACGTTGTCTCTTCTGGAAAACGATTCCAACCTCTCTGAATCATCGTCAAGCTGGTCAATGCGATCGACAATCACATGAAGTCTCTCAGAAATAGCAGAAAAATCGAAATTTGTAAAATGTCGATTTTCTTTTAGATCATTCACCATCTTCCATTTTATGGACAGATGCTCGAAGTTCTTTGAAGTCATTGCCCAAGTCAACGTATGAATTTCTCAGCTCAGCCTCCGAATTTTTCAGCTCTTGCAATTCGGCATGTATTTCCTTGCGCGTATTTTTCATTTCGGTCAAAATATCACATCTCAGAGATTCCATAGCTTCGAGTATTTCTTTTTCTGGGCCTGGATTAAGTTCTACATCGCCAGATAGCTTAAGCAATCTCACAACAAACGGTTGAGAGACAGCTTTCATCTCAGTACAGGTAAACGTTACGTAATTTTGTCCGTCTTGCAATATGTCCAGCAAACTGTTGTTCAAAAATGGCGCGAAACTGTAACCGTGGTCCAGAACGATCGGAAGAAAAGTTCTAGTTGAAAAATTAAACATACAGTGGTTTTGGTCTTCTGAGTGGCATACGACCGAATCTTCGTCAAGTAGCTTACCCAGTAGATCCGTCCCCGAAACCAGCAAATCTGCACCGCAAATAGTGTTGGTACATACCATCAGGCAGACCAATGTTCTATACAGCAATTCTTGTGACAAGGGCGTCTTCGTTCGGCTGTATGGTGAGGTGGAGATATTTCGCCAATTTTTGGTTGGGAGAATCTCCCTATCCGACTTCTCCAGCTCATGGTATCGACACCCATCTTGAAAAACCATTTAACAACTTCTGATGGCAAAAACTTCAAGATTTTCCTCAAAAAAACCAACTTGTTTCTCAGAGCGATGTCAAAGCACGTCCTGTCTTTTGACCCATGTCACGTGACCCCCTTTTCCACTTTGTCAGCACACTTGTAAATGTGGAACAAACCACAAAAAACAGTTTTAGACTTCACTGGACACACAAAAAAATGACACCACTGCTCAAGTGTCATCAAGCTAGGCTGACAAACTGAATCAATACAGAGCACATCATACTAAATACAGCAGCTAATACTGAAAAATTCTGAAATCTTATGAATTTATATAACTCTGACCTGCAAAGTAAACAATAAAACTAACACCATTGTTTCAAATTACAGTGACTGACAGTCAAAACTAACAAAACAGCAAACATGGAATTTAGCCATTTTCATTGGCCATTAAAGGGACAAAGTCACTCATTTTTGACAAAATTTTGGTCATTTTAATTTCCGTTGAATATATATGCTTTTCTGCTGCTCACTGAAATGGGCTTAAATGCAATCTCTGGTTGTCACAGCTCAACTCATATGCATGCATGGATACAACATGTGGTCACTTAATAATTTAATTTAAGGTATGTACCAAAAACTGTCACAGTAAATTTCACATGTTACTGTAAAATGTTGACAAAAATAGCTTTGTCCAAAGTATCATAATATTAGCCATTTCTGAACAGGGATGTAAGATTACACCACCATGCCATGTGAAGTCACAAATATTTCCAATATGAAAGTGCAGTCCTCTGGTGAGTGCCGAATCATGTACCGGTATGTTGTACACCATGGAGGTAGACACCAAGCATAGCATTATGTGAAAAAGTTAAAGTCTTGGTACTAGATGACCACTAAACAAGATTGGCAGTCCGCTTGTTTCAAAGCTATTTAAAAACTTTCTTCTGAGCCTATTTCACATCATAATTGACCCTCTGCACTTGACCTGCAAGCTTGGTACGTACATGTGTATTCTGGAAAATGACAGTAATTTCAACGTCATTTTAAGTCAGAGATTCGTCATGTGAGTAATTAATTTCATTCAATTATTTCTGTCCGTTTTTCCTTACTGTCAAAATTGATTGAGGTCTAAGTATTGAAAGTACTTAATTTAATGACGATTTTCACAAATATGTTTCTCTTACAACTTGACTAAATTGTCACTACTTCCAAGTGTGACTGTGAACATAATTCTAAAAATATTACAAGACCTTCAACACATACAAGTTTGCTTACAAGTTTCGCGCTGTACCAAGAAGTTCTCTGGACGTACACTGTACATTTTAGCCTATCATTTTCGGGAATAAAGGTCTGTATGTTTTAATGATTGACTTACTGGCTTATGAAAAATATATTAAGGATCAGAAGGATGTTGATATCGCAATTCACAAGCCTCGGTATTGTTTTCCCAAGCAGGAGCGTATCAGTATCATTATGGAACTACCTAGCTCTGCATGGAAGGGCTGTGTGTTACCAGCGCGCGTTATACGGCCTCCTACCACAGGCCGTATAAACGCTGGTAACACACAGCCCTGCCATGCAAAGCTAGGAGCTACCACACTCTTTTGGTAGTACCGTGGTATCATATATTGCTTTATGTAGCTGCAGTTCCGAAACTGAAGGGTTTGCCTTTTTTCGAGTTTAAGCTTTTAGATTTTAGGGTTTGATCAAGTTGACGTCCTACCTAAACAGCAGTCGAAATATTGAGGTACAACGGCAATATTGCCCTACGCTAGGAGGATATGTGTACCACCGTCGCTACGCAAAGACTACTTACCCAAAAGACCTGTCTCTCTACCGGATGCATACTGGCCTTCGCGTTGCGACTGTGGTTGCACCTGTGTGATGAGTATGCCGTTGTTGGAGGCAATCAAAGCAGCCAATAGTTGAATACTCTTACCATTCTCGTAGGGCTTAGACTGCTACACCAAGTCAATGGCATATATCATGTCAAGTAGGCAGTAAATATGTACCCTTTCACTTTGGCTTTGAACTGCAGATGTGGAATGTTATGATTCAACAGACTGTCCAATAATTCCAATAATGAATGCCCAAATTGGCTCATAATGGAATAGAGCACACTTATACTCCATTAAGAGTGATTGTGATAAGTAATGCTCTGCAAATGTTTTTTTATATTAATGCACATGCATGTGCCTGCTATTTTTTCTAAGGAATTATAATTTAATATTTATCATAATATCAGTAAAATTCAAAATTTGGAATGTATCACATTGACAATTGAGGGAATACTGGAAACACAATGTGACACTGATCGCCATAACAATGATATATGGTCATGTACAATGTATTGAGCAGTTCAATGTCTACATGGGGAGGAAATATGGGAAAGTACAATGTGTGTTTAAAATGTGTTCCTGGTACAGATATAGAACTACATGTGTGCATGACCCCATTATTCACTGGATTTTATAATATTCCTGAAAGACCTGTGTAGTCACATAACTGAAAATACCTGCACATGTGCTCATTGCACTCATATCAAATCCTGTTTTACAAAATGTACTATTGTCTTCCATAAGGCAATGAGAAGTTCTGGTCATGTTGCCCTGTTTGCGGGGAAAGGTCAACAGAAAGGCTATGCCTATTCAAGCAATAATTTAAGCACACAATTCAAAGTATGGTCATGGATTGAATGCTATAGTGTGAAATTATGTGACATTACTTTGTCAATTCTTGTGCCTCGTTCTTTGCATTTTAAACATATCACAGAAAGCAGCCTAGATAATAGAGGAAAGACTGATCCTGATTTGACACAGAGGTGGCCAACACTATTTCATGACCAATCAAGTCTCCATATTCTGAAATGACATTGGGATATCACCATATTTAATCAAGTTCAATCTGAATACGTGATCAACATGGCTGATTCACTGTATAAATTACCCACATTAAATTAAATAATCATATATCCTGCCTTCACAACACAAATGAACACTATCCATTCCAAAGATAGTACCCACGTGGTAAAGCCAATATAAACTTGAAAAATGCCACAAGTAGCCATACCAATCAGATGACTGTACCTAAATATTTAAGTATACTAAAATCACTTTTCTGGAATCAAAATTATTAATTATCACACCAAAGCTTGCTCTTAATTTCAAACAATAGTATCTCTAAAAACTAAAATTCATGTACCTAAAAGGTGACTGATGCAGGGTGGAGGTTGCCCTTAAACTTTAAGGGAAATGGCTTATGAAAGAGAGGGTTATGGATCAACAAAAAGTGGAATGAGAAATAATATTGTCAAATAGTTATAGGTTCAAGATTGACTACATCAGTGGAACAATGTAAGATATTGTGGTAATATCCAGCAGTGTTTTTGTTAAGGGCGGTACCTAGGTAAATGTTACCGGGGTTCCCCGGTCATTTTACCAGGGTTAGCCTTGGTATATCAGTGCAGTCATACTAGCGGACAACAGAAATTTTACCAGGGTTCCCAATGTTCTCCAATCTTAGCATAAACACTGTGCAATGTTTATTAACGAAACAAACTACATGTACAGTGTCTGGGCAACCAGAGTGCCACGGGTTAGCTGCGGAACAATAGATTGGATTTGTTATAAACTTAATGGCGATAAGAATAGCAACAAGAGAGACAATCCTATTTAAGATAATGGTGGGGAAGAGATACACAGAGAGTTGGGAATGAGCACTTAATAGAAAGTAAGAGGCAGTGTGCAAGTAATGTCATGTGAGCATAATTGTCTATACAAACAATTTGCTTTCTACCTTTAGTGCACCGACAACAAGCCAAAAAATTTGTGACCCTCCCCCTTAGAGGAGCTCAAAAACTGTGACCCTCCCCCAAACAGAGGCTCAAAAATTTGTGACCCTCCCCCAAATCCCCCGGCCCTCCCCTCTGCTAATTTACGTCCAGTCCCTAAACTACCTATCAGTATGGCCAAATGCATAACTTCTACTACGTCATGACCACTGGGTCATCAGTCCATGTAGTCAACGTTTTGTTGTTGTACATTGTTCATTTTCCCCCACACTCATGACCTGAGTTTAATTAGTCCAGAACATTCTCAAGGTCACTGCGAAGTAAAGAATCCGTTTGGAATACATTCCAAGGTTTACCTTAGGAAGCCAGAAAAAAGCATGGCATTTTATCGATGAATGAGATTTACCTGGAAAAAAACATAAAAACAAAGAAACACTGGAGAGTAAAACTATCTTTTATGATTATTATTTTCATGCTGCTAGGTAATTAAACATTGGCCGTTGATCATTTCTATCTTCACTGAGGCTGCGCATCGGTGAATTTTAACTGTATAATGCATTCAGTGTCGAGAAAGTTTTTAGGTTTATTCGAAAATGAACCGGAGAGTAGTTAGAAGAAATGATCAACCGTCCAGTTGTCCATCTATCTATCCACTCTATACAAACATGCATACAGTCAAGCAGATATCAGGAGTACAAAGAGATTCACGAACATAAATTGTATCTACTTCTGTGTAGTATTTTGGCAGATGTACATTCGAACTCAAATTAGTCTATTTATCTCATGCTTTAACTAGAAACAACTTTTTTTCCTGCTGCAGGTATAACAACAGCCCATACTAGTGAACACTTGATTGCTATCATCAAAGATCATGACAGACCGGGCAACTATCGCAGACATATTTCTTGAATTAACTGGAGCCCAATTCAACCGCGCTAAGGGCTTCTTGAAAGATAATGATGTTCCTGGCGGGATCGTGGATGAAGTTAAATATGCAGACGACATGGCTCAACTAATACTGAGTCATTTTAAACGAAATGAACGGAAGCAATTAATTCGTGAAATTCTGACAGCAGTTAGAGCTGAAGATGTTAAAGAAAAAGACAAAGTCAAACGCTTTTTGAATGATGAAGGTAAGTCATATTGGCTGTTACGAAACTTTACGGCTAGTATAAAATATTGCGCTGAATTTTAATATGCAAGAGATATGACATTAAACTGTATACCATATATAAACCATAGATATGATTAATGTTTTTTAAATTGCCTGAATTGTAATGTTGATGGTTCCCGTTGTACGACTTGATATACTTTCTCACATGATTGGGATTTGCTCTATTATATGAAAGATCTATCTTCAAACTGTATCGAGTTTAATTTCTATTTTCAGATGACTCGGCCCATAGCGGACAGTCAAGGTAAATGTATATGTAATATCCTCACAAAATGACAGGATTTCTTTAGTTAGGTCAAATCAAGTGTCCTACAGTCAATTGCACTAATAGAGTTATGATAAAAATGTGCTTGATGTGGAAAATAATTAAACGAATTTCAAGTCTTTCTTTGTATCTTAAAAACGATCTTCCTAATTAAGTGAGTCAATAAAATCTCCGGTTGTCAACCATATTTTCATATATTTCCACATTTCTTAATGTCAAACACGGAAGCAACAAAAGTAAAGTTGTTTTTTCGCAAGAATTGATGTTAAAACAGAGAAAAGATGAATGAGTTTAGCTTGTTTCATAAACAAACATGCCTTTGCCATGTCAGCGATTACCATTGTTTTAAAAGTAGTTATGAGATCACAAAACTTCAAACTCAAGCTGTGTTGAGAAGTCTACTTTTACCCACAAAGCACTTCAATATTATGCAGTTTGGCCCCCCTCCAAGCACAAGCCAAAATTATTTCAGGTGGCGAGAATTTTAATCTGAATCATTAATTTTTCATTGTTAAACATTAAATCAATGTTTCAAATGCTAGCCACAGAGTTGTAACCGTACTCTACTAAATTGTTAGTTATTCTAGTACCATAGTACATTTACAACAACGCATCAAATTGTTTTCTACTACTATGACATTAGCAAAAATAACTAAAGTACCATTGACCTAAGAATTTACATCATGGAGTCTTCATCTTTTGCTTTTATCACAGAAGTACAGATGCCTCACAAATAGATGTGCGCAAGAAGCTATATCATGATCTTGAAGGTCAGCTGAGTCTCAGAGAGGAAGACCAAGTGAGGATGTTATTGGGAAGACAACTTACTAAGAGGGAGTTAGAAGAATTGAAAAGTTTCGCTCATATTCTAATCAGGCTGGAAGAAAAGGGTTACTTCCAAGAGGATTTCAAGCTGCTGAAGGACGTACTGAAGCAATTGGGAGGCCTCCACTCGTCGATCTCGTTGAGCAGTGTGAACGAAAACTGGGAAATAAATAAAGTTCATACGTTCAAAAGGTATTACTCAACATTTGTAATAATACATTTTCTAAATTTACTCCACGAGATACGTCATTATTCAAATAGGATTTTTTAAAAACGAATTTCTTCTTGAATAAAGTGAACTAATATCAGTCTTCTTAAATTTACATTACAGGTTTACGGCAAGAATACTCATTCAAAAATTACCGCCTTGGGTTGATTTATATCGACGCATGCTATGCCGATAAGATTTAACAACATCACTTTTAAGCTGTAGACCATTTAAGAGAAGTTTTCTTTTTGGAGATAATTCGATCATTTCAATTTACTTCCCGATTTATTTTGCTTTCTATTCTTGGCAGTAAGTCTATAGTAGGCCCACATTGCTTTGTAGTTTGCTTAAATTTCCTCATAAAAGATTAGAATAAATGTCTCCCTTCTAAAATGACATGACTGATTTGCGATATTATTAACTTCGACTCGGAAACGGTCGATAGAGATTTGCAGAAAATTATTTCACATACTCGTCGAACTACGCAGATTACTGTACAACATGTGTGACGCTGTCAACACAAATCATATCTCCTGTAAGTTTATATAAATTTTGAGACCTTTCAAGTTTGGTGATTAATGTTTTGTGATAAATTATGAAGAAACTATCGCTCGATCTATCGTTAGAGAGAGAGAGAGAGAGAGAGAGAGAGAGAGAGAGAGAGAGAGAGAGAGAGAGAGAGAGAGAGAGAGAGAGAGAGAGAGAGACAGGCAGACAGAGACAGAGACAGAGAGAGGGAGAGAGAGAGGGAAGGGGAGAGAGACAGAAAAGCGGCTGCGGGGCAAAATAAGATAAACGCTACGCTTATATGAAAGAAGCTTCTTGATCTATAGATCTATGTATCTATGTATCTATGTATCTATGTATCTATCTATCTATCTATCTATCTATCTATCTATCTATCTATCTATCTATCTATCTATCTGTCATTATCTATAACACAAACCACAGGACTTTGCCAAAACAAAACTGGCATTATTATATTTGACCATTGATATGAATGTACTTCATTAGAATATTATTATTGCAATTGTGTGGCAAGATATTTGATTTTGGAATTAAACGTAACAGTGTCATTTCACTTTACATGGTTATCTAAGGTGAAAACTATTCACATACAAAACCGGCTATTTCTGAGCATTTACATGTTTGACAATTAAAACGAATGTGCGCTACTTGAATACGATTTTATGATGGCATTTGTGCACGAAAGCTGTGATTTTTAGGTTTCAAAAATGTGTTATTTTGTAATCTATGGCACACGCTACGAGCAATTTGTTTACCTTCGTGCATTTGTATATTTTTAACAAATGACGTTAACTTATTCCAATGGAATAAGATAAAAAGAAGCTCTCAGGTGTGCAATCATTGAAATGTTATCAAAAAAATGTCAATCGTGTACAAACATTAGTCTTCCCAGGTAACTATGAAAAAATAATTTTAAAAACTGGTTTTATCTGTTAAATTTATTAATTTGACAGAACATCCCTTTTTCTGACCCACATGTCCGTCTGTTCCGATTGTTTCTTATTCCTACACAGCGTTACAATTTTAACAAGGACAAATTATTTAAAATATGATCCCCAGTCATTGAAACACGGCTGTTTCACTCGATAACCTCAGACAATTGGTTTATGACTTTTTTGCCCTATTCAGAGTGATTTATCGTGTGACATGCTTAAGAGAAAAGTAGAAAAGGGCCCCTCACTCAGTTTTTTTCGTAACTTCCCCATAATCTCCTCTGCCTCCCCCGTCATTAATGTCCCCTTTACCTAAAACGATCCCCTGAAAGAAGGTATCAGCTGTGATCGGACGTTTGTCATAATAATGAAGGGTGTGATTTTCATTTCTTTTCGAATTCTATTTTGAGCTTATGCTGCATGGTTGTTGGAAATTGTTTGTGACGTGCATGTATTATAAAACGAAGTGCTACATAGGCGACCCTATCCTGTCAGTCTTGCGACAAACATGATGTCACTTAATCATGTTTTTCATTCCATTCTTAAACTCTTTCGTATCTGCTTGAATAGCTTTCAGTATTGATAAAACCAGGTCGGGCCCATTTCTTCGCGTTCCTCGAATTCAGGGTCAACAAACTCACCTCTGCTTGTCAATGTCATTTGTCTTGTTAATGGGCCCTGGTTAAGGTCCACAAGCAGGCAAGTTGTAACAGAGTAGGGACATGCGGCATTGCTACAAAGTCCGCATTCGTGATATTGAATATTAGCAATGGCGAGACGCGACGTGCACAGGTTACGTTATTGGTCTGCCATCCGAAAATCCATAAAATTCATTGAAAATCACATTCAATTTTCTGTTGTTTTCCACAATCCCATCGTTTAAACTATTATCCTAGAGGTAGCGTCTGCCCAGTCATAGTAGTTTTCCACTCCACGAAACAAAAGTTTTGCTCGATAGTGACAACTCCAATAACACAAGTGCAACGACCAAGTCTGTACAACAGGTTGTTGAGCGGCGACCACACTGTGATAGGCGTGTACTGGTCGAGTGTCACCACTTTCCAACTGTGCGTACCTCTGTGTATATTTGTCCCAGGTCAGAGTAGTCTCTCTCTGTCGGATTTTCGCGCAAAACTTAAAAGGATACAACCGCCATCATAACGGACAGGGGAAAAGACGATGATGCTGTAACTTCAGATGCATTATTTTGTTTAAGGTATGGTGAACATGTAAAAAAGCATCGAAATTTGACCTTGTCTTGCTTTTCATTGCGGCGCTTATATGTTGTGTATGTATAGGATAATGCACGAGTGGAGTGCAATCGTTCAATATCTGAACGATTGCACGACACGAGTGCATTATCCGACTTACAACACGTGACCTTGCACCTGCGAGTGGGCACGGACCAATCAGATTACAGCAATTAATTAATGGCCATTTTGAAAGTGCACACCTGTGTATAGTACTATTTCATTGGCTAAGGATAAACACATGGGAATTTCCACGTGTTCTACACGGAGCGTAGACGTGGCTTTCCAACGTGCACGTTTTTGTCATTGGTGACACTGCAGCTGAACTGCAAGCACCATGCTGAGTGACAGCGATGAAGAAGTGTTCATTACACAAAATACTTTCCGAAACCCCACTGAAAGTGATAACCCTGAAGAAGACGACTGGCTGTTTCAAGACTTTGGAGAGTTACTGGGTGAACTGGGAGAAGGCTCGGCACAAGTAGAAAGTCTCGCTGTCGACGTTGCGCCTCCTGGTATGTCAAAGCCTGTTCAACTGCTTGTAAGAGACACGTTGCCTGTTCATTCTGACACACCTTGCCCCTCCCGTTTGGATACAAAAAGTGACAAAGAGATAGAAAAAATGGCGATTGAAAGGATTCCTAAAAACACCCTAAACAAAAATAGTTGGACCGTAAACACATTTAATTTCTGGAAAAACGAGAGAAATAAGTTGGCCTCAGACCCGTCATTTAATATTAGTGTAATACATCCTAAACTCGAGGAAATGACGAAAGATGAATTAAATTTTGCATTGTCACGCTTTGTTTCTGAAATAAAGAAAAAGATGTGAATGATTATCCTGGACAAAGTTTGTATGAATTGGTGATGAGTACACAAATCCATTTGTCGGTAATGGGTAAAAGCTGCTTGTTTCTGAATGACCCCACCTTTAAACAGTTAAAAAATACTCTAGATTGTATCATGAAAACAAGGAACGCTAAAGAAATTGGTACGGAAAAGCGACAGGCCAAGGTGTTGAGTGTAGACGATGAGAACAAATTTTGGAGCAGGAAATTGATTGGCGATTTTACACCACAAACTCTATTGGACGCTCAGGTCGTCCTTTTCGGAATAAATTTGGTTTGAGAAGGGGCCAAGAGCACAGGAATTTACGCCCTGGCCAAATTTGCAAAAAATACTGTGAGATTGTTGGGAAATATTATCTGGAATACACCGAGGACGTGTCAAAAACAAACAGTGGTGGCTTGGCATCAAGGAAAGTGAAGCGTAAAGTTACAACTGCGTTCGAAAACACAGACTGCAAGGAGAGATGCATTGTGCGATTGTATGATACATACAACAAACTTTGGTAAGAATCCTGTTTTGCTTCAGTGTTGAAGTGTACTTTACTAGAGCCATGGTAGATGTTCCAAGTATATCGTGCCTTGATTATTTTGGTTGTGGCGCTTTCCACTGCGCATAATGTGAACAATTAATTCGATTGTCGGTCTACTGGGTCGTCCACTACGACGCTCGAAATTATTAATTTTCGGTGGTTTTGTAATATTCTGAGTAAAATTTGTTGAACGAGAAATATTGGCTGATAGAGGGCGCCTTTCTTCAAAATTAAGCCCAGTGAACTTATATATTTTTATGAATAAAAACCTTGGGCATATTCTGCCAATAGCTGAAATTATCTGACAAGCATGGATAACGAGATGCATACAACCTTAATGTTAACGTTGACATGATCAGTATACTATATTACTTCACCAAGTCCAACTTTTAATTGTATCCCTAACCGATTTCGGATAATTAACACGTTTATGTCAATTTAGTCCTTCAGATCGCCCTCAAGACGTAAACTATTTGCAGCCGGCCAAGAAAATAACCGCAGATTGTTGGTGTTCTACGATGCCAGTTGGGAGGAATACACTAATGAAAACTGTGGCAAGACTCTGCGAAAACGCGGGAATTGAAGGATACTATACGAACCACAGTCTACGGGCCACAGCTGCCACTCGCTTATTTGCCGATGGTATGGACGAACAACTAATTGCTGAAAAAACGGGTCATCGAAGTTCTGCTATTAGATCTTACAAGGTAGTAATAAATTACAACATAGTAAATTATAACTCGAGACGTTTATTCATATAATTGATCAAAAAGAAAACTTGGTATCATTAACTTTGTATAAACTGATAAACTTTTGGGTACAAACGGAAAAGTGGTACCGAATGAATGACGGTAGTTGGACTATCATGCGATGGCATTTCTAAAATGTTTATATTTGCTCTGGTTTCAATGCCGTGCATTTGCCGATGTATTGTTCACGTGCATAATCAAAATCTTAACTGTCTCATTTAATCAGTTTTGTATTTGTGTTACAGAGAACAAGCATCGAACAGCAGTTCAAGGTGAGCAAAGTTTTGCAAGGAAGGCCACCTAAAATGGCGAAGTTGGCAGATTTTGGGCCGGGAAAACAGTCGATAAAAGAGGAGTGTGACGAAGAATTGAAGTGCCAGGTGGAAGAATGTTCGAACGTCGAAATTCATAAAGAAAACAAGAGCAGCGTCCGTTACGTTCATTTTGAGGCCGATCTTCCAGAGGGAGCAAACATATCTTTGAATTTCGATAAAAAGTAATGTTGTAATGTAGACATTCAATTAAATCATGGTGTATTAAAGTCCCTTCTACTGTCATTTGTTGTTGGGTGTTTTTGTAGTGTTTCTGTTGTGTCGGTCACTGTGTGGTAACGGCCACCTGTTGTCAAGTTTGCACTCGTTTGATTTCGATATTAGATATTGCACCGGTGCAGTGCAATATCTAGATATTGCACCGGTGCAGTGCAATATCTAGATATTGCACCGGTGCAGTGCAATATCTAGATATTGCACCGGTGCAGTGCAATATCTAGATATTACACTGTACCGGTACAAAATTGAGAACAGGTCGATGTTTATCTCGCAGAGAACTGCACGACAAAACAAAGACAATGGCCAAGAGCAGTGTTGTAAGTATAGGATAATGCACGAGTGGAGTGCAATCGTTCAGATATTGAACGGCACGAGGGCCGTAGGCCCGAGTGCCGTTCAATATCTGAACGATTGCACGACACGAGTGCATTATTCGACTTACAACACGTGACCTTGCACCTGCGAGTGGGCACGGACCAATCAGATTACAGCAATTAATTAATGGCCATTTTGAAAGTGCACACCTGTGTATAGTACTATTTCATTGGCTAAGGATAAACACATGGGAATTTCCACGTGTTCTACACGGAGCGTAGACGTGGCTTTCCAACGTGCACGTTTTTGTCATTGGTGACACTGCAACTGAACTGCAAGCATCATGCTGAGTGACAGCGATGAAGAAGTGTTCATTACACAAAATACTTTCCGAAACCCACTGAAAGTGATAACCCTGAAGAAGACGACTGGCTGTTTCAAGACTTTGGAGAGTTACTGGGTGAACTGGGAGAAGGCTCGGCACAAGTAGAAAGTCTCGCTGTCGACGTTGCGCCTCCTGGTATGTCAAAGCCTGTTCCACTGCTTGTAAGAGACACGTTGCCTGTTCATTCTGACACACCTTGCCCTCCTGTTTGGATATAAAAAGTGACAAAGAGATAGAAAGAATGGCGATTGAAAGGATTCCTAAAAACACCCTAAACAAAAATAGTTGGGCCGTAAACACATTTAATTTCTGGCAAAACGAGAGAAATAAGTTGGCCTCAGACCCGTCACTTAATATTAGTGTAATATATCCTAAACTCGAGGAAATGACGAAAGATGAATTAAATTTTGCATTGTCACGCTTTGTTTCTGAAATAAAGAAAAAAGATGGAAATGATTATCCTGGACAAAGTTTGTATGAATTAGTGATGAGTATACAAAACCATTTGTCAGTAATGGGTAAAAGCTGCCAGTTTCTGAATGACCCCACCTTTAAACAGCTAAAAGATACTTTAGATTGTATCATGAAAACAAGGAGCGCTAAAGGAATTGTACGGAAAAGCGACAGGCCATGGTGTTGAGTGTAGACGATGAGAACAAATTTTGGAGCAGGAAATTGATTGGCGATTTTACACCACAAACTCTATTGGACGCTCAGGTCGTCCTTTTCGGAATAAATTTTGCTTTGAGAGGGGTCAAGAGCACAGGAATTTTTACGCCCAGGCCAAATTTGCAAAAAATACTGTGAGATTGTTGGGAATATTATCTGGAATACACCGAGGACGTGTCAAAAACAAACGTGGTGGCTTGGCATCAAGGAAAGTGAAGCGTAAAGTTACAACTGCGTTCGAAAACACAGACTGCAAGGAGAGATGCATTGTGCGATTGTATGATACATACAACAAACTTTGGTAAGAATCCTGTTTTGCTTCAGTGTTGAAGTGTACTTTACTAGAGCCATGGTAGATGTTCCAAGTATATCGTGCCTTGATTATTTTGGTTGTGGCGCTTTCCACTGCGCATAATGTGAACAATTAATTCGATTGTCCGGTCTACTGGGTCGTCCACTACGACGCTCGAAATTATTACTTTTCGGTGGTTTTGTAATATTCTGAGTAAAATTTGTTGAACTAGAAATATTGGCTGATAGAGGGCGCCTTTCTTCAAAATTAAGCCCAGTGACCTTATATATTTTTATGATAAAAACCTTGGGCATATTCTGCCAATAGCTGACATTATCTGACAAACATGGATAACGAGATGCATACAACCTTAATGTTAACGTTGACATGATCAGTATACTATATTACTTCACCAAGTCCAACTTTTAATTGTATCCCCAACCGATTTCGGATAATTAACACGTTTATGTCAATTTAGTCCTTCAGATCGCCCTCAAGATGTATACTATTTGCAGCCGGCCAAGAAAATAACCGCAGATTGTTGGTATTCTACGATGCCAGTTGGGAGGAATACACTAATGAAAACTGTGGCAAGACTGCGAAAACGCGGGAATTGAAGGATACTATACGAACCACAGTCTACGGGCCACAGCTGCCACTCGCTTATTTGCCGATGGTATGGACGAACAACTAATTGCTGAAAAAACGGGTCATCGAAGTTCTGCTATTAGATCTTACAAGGTAGTAATAAATTACAACATAGTAAATTATAACTCGAGACGTTTATTCATATAATTGATCAAAAAGAAAACTTGGTATCATAAACTTTGTATAAACTGATAAACTTTTGGGTACAAACGGAAAAGTGGTACCGAATGAATGACGGTAGTTGGACTCTATCATGCGATGGCATTACTAAAATGTTTATATTTGCTCTGGTTTCAATGCCGTGCATTTGCCGATTTATTGTTCACGTGCGTAATCAAAATCTTAACTGTCTCACTTAATCAGAGTTTTGTATTTGTGTTACAGAGAACAAGCATCGAACAGCAGTTCAAGGTGAGCAAAGTTTTGCAAGGAAGGCCACCAAAAATGGCGAAGTTGGCAGATTTTGGGCCGGGAAAACAGTCGATAAAAGAGGAGTGTGACGAAGAATTGAAGTGCCAGGTGGAAGAATGTTCGAACGTCGAAATTCATAAAGAAAACAAGAGCAGCGTCCGTTACGTTCATTTTGAGGCCGATCTTCCAGAGGGAGCAAACATATCTTTGAATTTCGAGAGAAAGTAATGTTGTAATGTAGACATTCAATTAAATCATGGTGTATTAAAGTCCCTTCTGCTGTCATTTGTTGTTGGGTGTTTTTGTAGTGTTTCTGTTGTGTCGGTCACTGTGTGGTAACGGCCACCTGTTGTCAAGTTTGCACTCGTTTGATTTCGACATTAGATATTGCACCGGTACAGTGCAATATCTAGATATTGCACCGGTGCAGTGTAATATCTAGATATTGCACTGGTGCAGTGTAATATCTAGATATTGCACTGGTGCAGTGCAATATCTAGATATTACACTGTACCGGTACAAAATTGAGAACAGGTCGATGTTTATCTCGCAGAGAACTGCACGACAAAACAAAGACAATGGCCAAGAGCAGTGTTGTAAACTGCGCGAAAGAACACATTGTGCTATGCAGTCGTTGTTTTTACTATCATCTAAAGAGCGTGTCAAATCTTGACTCTAGTTACAGTGTATGAATAAAATCATCATTAAACTGTATCACATCGTTCTTGTTGGTCATTCCTGCAACCACAATTCACCTTGGAAAATTAAATTGCTCGAAACTGGCGAGGATTGAAGGAGTACACCGTATGAAGATCGCACGTTTGCATACAACTTGGCCGACGCTAACTAGCCATGTATGCAACCCCGAAATTTCGGGGTTAGTTAATATGCTAAGCCGCATTACGGAAATGCTCCATTAATTTAGAAGTACCCAACTTACCCGAGTTGGTTATCAGAGGATTAATCTCTATGTCAACATATGCGAACAGATTATATTTTAGTGTAAACAAAACATAAGCACTGCCGGAATTACTTTTAGCATGGCCCACGCCGGTTGGTGCCTGACTTGATGACGACTCTGTCCGGCACTCAGGATTTCCGACCAGCGTTAAAAGTGCCGTCCAGCACTTGCTGTTACTTTGAGGTTATCATTTAGTTCATAAAATTGCATGAAGAGTTTGCAAAATACGATGGTTTTCAATCGGGCTCGAACTAACCCACAACGCACGGTACCCAATCACCTAGCAGCAGAGGCCGCAAACAGAACCGCCCGGCTAAATCCCCAATCTGTAAAAGATTGGTTCAATAACCGAGCTAAGGATGTTGCAATACTGACTGCGCCCTCGCTACTCGATCGCCGTAGAGTTCGTGAAGCACACATGCTAGTACACACACTTTCATACATCTCACACAAACTTTATCGAAGCGAAGCAATGAATACTTACCAAAAATGGTACTACAGAATCCCTTTCAATAAATGCTGTTTAAACAATACCAGCAGTTAATTAACGTACGCTGATTTTGCATATGAAAAGCTATTTTAGCTGGTTGAGCGTACGTTCACAAAGATCATTGCCCTTTGAACTAGACAAATTTCCTGTCACACAATATTTCTGTACGATCGAAAGGAGACAAACTGAAGATTTTTTGCTTTGTATGAATGTTTATAACCCTATAAAAGAAAGTACGGTAGCGAAAATCAGCACAACAAAACAGGACTGTTACTAAAACGTACTCTTTCAATCGGAAAGGTGCATGCAATGCAATGAAAGTCACAAGCAAACTTTGGTGTCAACGGATCGAGTATTTGAATTATCAATGAACACTCATCTATTTTTCTGGTAAAAAAGCCAAAGGCTACTTGTCCATCGCAACAAGCCTCTCTGTTTGCAGAGTGTTCATTTTTAGCCGGATGCCTGCCAAATTGACCCGGCCGGCTACTTCCGTATTTTGGCCGGCTACATTTCAACAATGTTTCGCTCTCTAGCCCCGAAATTCTGGTTTTGATAATAATATTTTTGATATTTTTGTTGTCTTGCAAGCCGGAGATAACATTTCAAAAGTGCCGATGTGGCTAATGTAGTCTAGCAATTTGCGTGGTGAACTTGTTGCTATCTAGTATCACCCTGTAGTACCGCGATCTGCGAACGTGTACTGTACTGGGAATCGCTCTCGAGGTCAACCTTGCTTTCCCGAATTATTCTGACGTTCACATCGGGTGTAGCTTACCATTGGACTGATGTTACGCCCACGAATAGCCGACCATTTCCGAATAGAGCCGACGATTGTTTCTCTCAAACGCGAAAGAGAAGAAAGTTAAACGCGGAAGAGAAAATCGACGCTCGAGAGCTTTGGTTTTCTGCTTAAGAGTAGGGCCTTGTCTGATGGGTTTTGGTAGGTTTTTGATCAAATGTAAAGCGACCAAAGGTTACTGAGTCTCATTTTTCATACTTTTGAAATGCCACGTCAATCCATCCATCATAGTGTCAATATTCAAGTCGATCGACATCGCGTTTTGTGGAGGGGCCGTGGTTGTGTGCATAGCGGAAGAGAAAGTCGACGCTTGAAAACTTTGATTTTCTGCGTAAAAGTAGGACTTTGTCTGTTGGTTGTCTAAATAAACAAACAATTACTTGGAGTCATTTTTCGTACTTTTGAAACGCTACGTCGATCACAGTGTCAATTTCAGGTCGACCGACATTGCATTGTGTGAAAGGTTACTGTGCCACAATCGACTGCAGGTGCGCGTTGTACACATAGGTGTCGTACAAGTTGGCGTTCGGTGTCGTCCAGTTTGGAGATGTCACAGGATACGCGCAGCTCTTGGAGTAAAAACCTAGGACATGTTACGTTGTTAGCATGTGCATGAAAAAGCTGTACACGTGGAAAGAACGTTCCATGCTGTTCTGATCACATTTGCATATATGATCAATGCGCGTTACTGAAGTGAAGCGTCCGAAAATAGGAAACTTGAATGAAAATGAACGAAGAACGATATTTTGTTTCACCATATTTCTAAAACTTAGTTTAGAGCCTAAATTAAAAAAGAAACTAGATTACTTGACGTTGAAAAGTGGGTAGTTCACTTTTTCCTGTCAACATAGTTCCATGTGCAAGCATATGTGTGTGCCCGTGGTATTGAGTGAGTCGTTACAGCCCTGACGTTCCTATCATAGCACCAACTGGATAAGATAAACGCAACAATGGAACATTAACACCTTTGGGGATTAAAAGTCTTCTGTTTGTCACCCGAGTTGAACAGGCAGCGACTCGGGTTTCAGGTACCATCCAAGTTAATGGAGCCTTCCCGTAATGTGTCGGAAAGTGTGAATCACGTACACATCGATAATACAAAAATCAACGACTCGAACAGCATTTGCATGCAAGGCAGTTTGTGGAAACGGCGACTATTTCTACTGTAAAGTTTGATTGAATATTATTTTCGTCACATTCCCTTCACGAACGACTATGGTTTCGTGATATTTTCGAATTCTGAGGGACTGGACACAAATTACAGGGGGGGTGGGCCGGTGTTTTTTTGGGGTGGGTCGCCATATTTCGCGCAAGCATTTTTGAAGGGTCATAAAATTTTGTGCAAGCCTATGGGGGAGGGTCACCTTTTTTTATGCATCAAAGCTGAAATTGCACGTGCACGTATTAAAGAATATGGAATACTGAAAAAAGAAAAATACCTCCTGGCACTTTCATTTTCTGCCATTTCCATTTTCGGCGCGCCCTTCGGGCGCAAGTTTAAGGGTATAATAAACAATGTATTGATGATCCAAGCAGCCACATTGATTTAAGTTGTCGTGATTTCTACTTATCCAACTCCTCTATTGTGCATAATTGTCCCCTATTATGACTCTTTCAATAACAATTTGGGAGATCACTTATTTGATATCATTCTCCCATTGGCAATACATTGGGTATAGGTCGGTGTCAAATGTTCATGTCGCTGTATGGACATTTTTTATTTTTTGAGGACATTGACAGAATACAAACTATTCAGAATAGTGCAAAATGTCATCAATAACAACTGGAAGCTTCAGGTCGAACAACTTTTGAATAACAATTTAGGATCAGATAACCTATGAGTTATTTGTAGTTTCCTCATAGCCTACAATGCATAGTGAATCAACATTTCGATGAAATTCCAAAATCAAATTTCTTGCACAACCATGGACTTGAAACCACTCTAGTCTAATCATTAACATTAATACTAATAATTAGGTGTACATAAATGCACAGATTTACTTAGTTTTGTATTGGAAAAAAATATTCATAGTTTTGTCATAGACTGCTATGCATAGTGAATCGACATTTCAGTGAAATTCCAAAATCAAATTTCTTGCACAACCATGGACTTGAAACCACTCTGGTCTAATCATGAACATTAATACTAATAATTAGGTGTACATAAATGCACAGATTTACTTAGTTTTGTATTGAAAAAAAAATTCATAGTTTTGTCATAGACTGCTATGCATAGTAAATTGACATTTCAGTGAAATTCCAAAATCAAATTTCTTGCACAACCATGGACTTGAAACCACTCTTGTCTCATCATGAACATTAATACTAATAATTAGGTGTACATAAATGCACAGATTTACTTAGTTTTGTATTGGAAAAAAATATTCATAGTTTTGTCATAGACTGCTATGCATAGTGAATCGACATTTCAGTGAAATTCCAAAATCAAATTTCTTGCACAACCATTGCTTGAAACCACTCTGGTCTAATCATGAACATTAATACTAATAATTAGGTGTACATAAATGCACAGATTTACTTAGTTTTGTATTGGAAAAAAAATATTCATAGTTTTGTCATAGACTGCTATGCATAGTAAATTGACATTTCAGTGAAATTCCAAAATCAAATTTCTTGCACAACCATGGACTTAAAACCACTCTGGTCTAATCATGAACATTAATACTAATAATTAGGTGTAAATAAATGCACAGATTTACTTAGTTTTGTATTGGGAAAAATTATTCATAGTTTTGTCATAGACTGCCATGTATAGTGAATCAACATTTCAGTGATATGCCAAAATCAAATTTCTTGCACAACCATAGACTTGAAACTACTCTAGTCTAATCATGAACATTTATACCAATAATCAAGTGTACATAAATAGACAGATTTGCCAAGTTTTGTGTTTTTGAAACAATTATTCTTAGTTTAGTCATAGACTACAATGTATAATGGATGAACTTTTAATGCAAAATTCAAAAAAAAAAGTTCTTGTACACAGATGCACGTGTTACCACCCTCTTCTAATCAAGTACAATTATGTCAATTATTCAGGGTCCATATATGCACAAAAAGTGCATATTATTTTTTGTGAAAGATTTTTTTTACAGTTTTGTCATAGACTCCCATGTATAGTGGATCAACATTTTGAGTGAAATTCCAAAATCAAATATCTTGTTCACATGTGCACTTGTAAACAACCCATGCTAATCAAGTATATTTATATCAGTTATTAAACATCTATAGATGAACAGATATTGCTAGTTTTATATTGGAAAATACACGTTCATAGTTTTCTTATAGTCAACTACCATGTATAGTGAATCAACATTATCGATGAAATCTAAAAATTACATTGTTTGTACACGCATGCACTTTTTACCTGACACTTCAAGCAAAGTACATTTACATGAATTATCACACACATATGATTTGAAATTTTTTGGACAAAGCGTTATATCAGCCACATTTTGCCTTCCTTTTGGGATGGGGATTTCAAAAGTATAGCAAGTCAGAAGGGGGGGGGTCTTGAACACATTGCGGGTTTGTTGGGGGGTATTGAGTAACAGGGGAGGGTCATTTATTTTCATGCACGGATAAGGGGGAGGGTCACTAATTTTTGTGCATGAACTTTTGAAGGGTCACTATTTTTGATGCAGCGGTGTTTCGAAAAACACCGGCCCACCCCCCCTGTAATTTGTGTCCAGTCCCTGACCCCTCTTGGCAATTGCGATGTGACATTGGTACAATAGAACTAAAAGACGCTCCGTTGTACCAACACTGGGCACAAAAGCTGAAAATGGTCGAACGACGTAAGCACGGTCACTGTACAAAAACAAGTGGAATGACCGTGTAGTTCAGACTTCGCTCGACTTCTATAGCTAGTACTATTGACTGCTACTAAAATTCATATTTTACAAGACTTAGTATAACTCCTACTTTCTTTCGGCCCGTACTTATGATATAGCGGCAGCTGTGTACCTTACCTCACTTCACCTCACAAGAAAAAACATTGTCTATGTATTCTACCCGAGTGCATTGCATCCTGATGTAGCCTCGATAGTCACAATCGTATTATAAACGTTTTGAATCAGCCAGGGACTTCCGTCAGAAGATAGTCATAATGAAAATTGATACCATTCTTGAGGTTTCTAATTCAGCAAACAATACACGCGATAATTGTGCACGCTTGTCTCACAGTCTTCAAACACTCCCAGCAGAACATTTACATCAAGCAGTGGAGAACGAATTCAATTTTAAATACCCCAAGTGTAGGTAAAGCTACATCCGAATAAAAAAAAAATATAAAAATACAAAATTGACAGTCCCTTGTCACTGAAGGAAGACAATTTTCACGAAAACAAGGATATCTCTCACTGCGAGTTGTCGTTGAAAGGCAACCAACGCCAATATCGTTATCTCCATCCCATGATACTGCAGACATGTCTTCAAAATGACTCAGCTGAAACAGTTTTGTGATCATTGCTGATTTTTTAAAGGGATATATGTCACTATAATCATATCATTTCATGGCCAAAACAGTGACCATGAAGTTTGAATTTCCATTTCCAAGTTAATGTTGGTATTTTAGTCCTTTTGGTGTAGTGTAGCCTCCGTCCATTTTAAATTTCACTGAACGAACGAACGCGGAGAACAATGATTTCTTCCTTTCGCCATTTGTCTCTTTGTCCCTCTACATGTATCTTCTCCGTCTGTATCTTCATACACAGTCGCTGTCACCATACGTCCATGCTGTCACACAGAGAATCTATCAATCCACCCACATGATGTATCAATCTAGCTATTTGTCTATCTGTGTTTTTTATTTATTCAAATCTTCTGGGGATGTTACTTTACTTTGCAAGTCACTGATGCTATGCTCGGACATAGACCCTCGAGGTTCTATGTCTCGGAGAAGTGTTTTGGCATTCACAGCAGAACAAGGTCGATCGACACTCTTTAGCATGGAGGTCGACTATAGCAACAGTAAAATTGTGCACAGACACACGTCACTGATATAAAACCTACCTTAACTAATGTTTTACGGCTGGGAATTGTGCCTTCTCGATAAGTGCAGGTATAATGTGATTTCAAAAAATGGAAAAAGTCTGTAGAAATTTGCCGTGTAAATTTTCTTCTATCGTAATGTTTGATGCAGACCATCGCTGGTGCAGTCGGTCAAAATAAAGTCGTAGCCTTACACCGTGGAGCTAGAAACGAATCTGGCTGCATGCTTACACCAATACGTTGTACCGCAGCTGTATAAGCCGCTGATGATCTATACACGTCCAGATACACATGGTTAAGTGCCAATATACTATTGCATTGCACGGCCAAAACCGGTATCGATTTATCACTGTGACAGTCTCTCCTCAAAGAAGAGACGTCCTTTTCCAGCTCCATGGGTCAAGCCATGGAAGTAAGGATCAGCTATAGTCCGCATGGTGTTGAGGCATTTAGGTTGAGCATATCATGGTCCGCATTGCCATAATGCTGGCCAGAAAATTCATCGTCAATAATCCCCTCATTACCTAATACTGTGAGCAAACTAACTTTATTTACACTTCGCCGCGAAATGCATACAGGTGGCGCTTTTCTCATCTGATTAACAGGCGTTAATAGGTGTACAAGTTAGCATCGGCGAAATTGTAATGTCTCAGCGCCTGGGACGCTGTGTGAAATTGAGAGAAAAAGTGTGTATCACCGATCGTCGTAATTATGAATAAAACTAAACAATGCGCAACATTAAACTATCTGAAGATTTGCCATTTAACATTCATTTGATCTAGCTTTTACTTGTGTTATATGAATACACTTCATTGTGGCTGCGGCTCCAGTTGAGCTGTCGACGAAGTGGAACAAGCTATTGAAAACCGTCACGTTGTTTGCCGTATGTATACTACAGTAAAATATTCTCGCTTTAGTACAGCCTACCGCAGAGGTTCAACAGCAATACAACACCATGCCGATGCCCATAATTTAACCAGTCACCTGACAAGATGAGTCTCCGAATTTAATACGTCATATTCTTAATATATATTGGATTCTTGTTCGGTGATAAATTTGTCAATTTTGATCGATGACGCGGCTGTTTACGCCTTGCAACGAGTTGGCACAGTGGTAGTAGTTTAAAAGTAGAGAGCAGACTACAGTGACAGCTCTCCTTTTCCCCAGTTGAAGTAAAAAACCCAAAAAAATCCAGACAAACTGTCATAATAATCGCTATCAATATCTTTGACGTTTTGAGTATATGTTACCTTTACCGTAGTTTTCAGTAAATCCCTTAGTAACACTTAGTACTCCATTTTCATCTGCACCAAAATGCTAACAAACAGCGTCAGTAGAAAAAAGCAGACGGTATACCCTACCTCTGACATCAGAAGTAGGGGTATACGGAAATCCTGACAACCGTATTCCTATTGTGTGACGTCATACTATAGGGATAACAGGGTCTATGTATGCAATATTTATATATAATCCCATGGTATTTTCTCTGTTTGCCGTCATCGTATACGAGTGTTTTTCACGGAGCCGTACAACTTCAAGCCGAAGGCGAGAAGTTGTGCGGCTCCGCGAAAAACACGAGTGTACAATGACGTTAAATAGAGAAAAATACCATGGGATTATATATTTATCACATGAACAGTCTTCTTATTTTTCTTTTGACGTAGAGGAATCAAAATTATTGTAACAAATTGCATGAATTCATCGCGATATGTCATTTAATTTAGGCGGATCACTTTCATTTAATGGGTAAAGCGGCCTGTCACCCAGCAGATACTTTCATTCATAAATCCCATTAAGTTCAAATTTTGATACATTGAACGGTATTCCTACCAATCAGACATACGGATTCGGTCACGTAAATGTGTCAATCATTGTCTCGCGCTGTCGATGCCAGGCAAGTCGTCTATCGGCGGACATGGCTTTCACCACGCTAGCGACGGATAGCCATAGTATTTAGAATAGTTATGAATAGATTGATAAAGTAAAATGCAACGACACGATCGAAACAGTTTTTCTCATTCTTAGAGATGCTGTGGCTTTTGAAAAAATCACACAAGTTTTCAACTTTGGCGAGCGCGAAAGATTCAATTTGATGACACAAATAGTAGGCCACATCGCATGTCTGTTTGTGTGTGTCCACAATGCTGCCGTCACCGGTCTCCGCCGGTGTCAAATCGGATCCCGATCTCGGTCGTCAATGTTTTCGTCTGACGGACTTTGATGTTTGCAGTGACACATATCTCGCCCGTAGATACATCCTAATTTTATTACTTGACGGAGTCAACTCTCGAAATACATCAGATTCCACGGCGCTACACTGAAGAGTTATAGGCCTAATACAGCTAGACAGCTTATGTCTTCGCTACAGCCTTACGCTGAGGGTTTGATTCCGAGCTACATTACGGAATTTTTTGTGTGATGAAGGACATTTATCGTTGTTAGTCAAATGACTTTATGCTTTTGCCTCCTATGATGCTTTCCCGAAGATTATACTGTACTCATTTATTCAGTTGAACATACGTTGAGGTGTAGATTTCAGGTTTATCGCCAACCGGGATCGCCAGGTACTACAGGTACGACTTTCACATTGAGCCTTGCCTTTACGAGTCGACTGGAGCCTAGCCGCAACACGACGTTACTTCGCCATTAAAAAACGATCAACGGTATCCCCATTCGATTCTTGGTAATAGCTATAGTTTTTGTGGTTCGAAAGTTCGTTAGACATGCCGTCTATGTTTCCTTGTGCGGATTTGTCGGGTCACCTTTTTTGTAAAATTGTCATGAGAGCACGGCATCGATCACGACAAATCGGTCTGTGTTCGTCGCATCTCGACATGAAAGGTACCATGCAGGAAAAAAGTTCCGGTTGATGACGTACAACAGGGGTAATATGGATTTCTTATCTGTGCTGGTGTACGTCACACAGGTGGAGATACAGGCCAGTTCATGTGATAAATATATATATATATATATATATATATATATATATATATATATATATATATATATATATATATATATATATATATATATATATATATATATATATATATATATATATATATATATATATATGAATGATGTGACAGAGTTGTTCACGGACATTGAATATCGCCCCCATGGCTGTGCTAGAACATTGCCTTTACAAACTTTAATACCTTTTGTCTGAAATCTGAAGTTGCTTAGCATCATGAAAGGTTCACGCCTTCATGTGATTTGAGCAGACCACGTTGTGTTCCAGTCAAATAAAGATGTTGTGTTTGACCCTATCTGGCTGTTGTTTTGTCTACCTAATTTAAACTGCATCCTTGGCGCCTAGTACCCTCACAGGTAGGTCAGCTGGACGCCTTAAGACTGACACATTGACGGCTGGGGCAGATTGGAGGCCTTTCGTGTGACCAAGATCCGTTCGCCTGTAAGTGAGAGTCGGCGGGACCAGACGCTACCACTATGCCGCCATTGCTGACAATTTCTTGCGACCGTTGACGGGGATAAAAGCTGAAGCCCAAGCGGTATCCTTGGTGGCAGCAGTTGGATCAATCATAGTGCCATATAATTGTGATCAAACTGTTAAAAGGGGGTTGAGAATGGAATAGATGGGAAAGGTTATACTGACTGAGAAAATTTCAGAAAATTGAGTGTCTCTCAATCGCGACCCGCATGCACGTAGCAGCCATACATATAAGGGTTGCTGTGTTGACGTCACCCCCCCAACCCCGACAACACGATTTTGGCATCAAATTTCATTCATAGCGAGACTATTTTGGCTGGCGCCTCTGGGCAATGTACACCTCACTGGGCTGTCTTGCATGCGATAGTTGTTTTTGTTTAGCATTTAAAAAAATTAATTTGTGTGGTAAGCCAGTCTGGCGACAGTCGATGTGTCCACGTTCAAAATTGTGGTACTCTGTGCGGCTCATTGGGAAATTTACCCCACCTACAGAGTTCTAGAGGAGGGACTAGCGTGGTATGCTGTTTCACTAACTTGAGAAACTTTTGTTTTGTTTTGTTGTTAAATTGCCCTCTTCCGATTGTAATCATGGTGTTCAATTCAGTTGATAGTGGCAATGTAACATTCAAAAACGAAACTGATGTCAGTGGTGAGGCTAGCAAATCACGTGACTGTGATCAAAAGATGTCAGTAATGAGTAACACTGTGCAGGTCGATTAAGCTACAGGTGGCGAGGCCTTTTCAAATGCTGAGCTATTAAGTGAAATCACTAAATTGAAATCTCTCTAGGAAAAGGAGAAGGCAAAAACGCTTAGAATACAGGAAAAGTTAGAGCATTCTAAGTCTTTGTTTGAACAGAAGGAAACTGCAAGACGCCCATCTGACTATAACAAAGGAGTTAGTAATACTACCATAAAAACTGTAGATAGTGAGATTTACACTTTACAAACCCCTAGTAATGTCAACCTTGGTGGGTTCACCAGCACGCCACTGGCGCCATCAAGTGTTGGTGCCATTAGAAGTAGTTATACTGAGGGAATATGTCAAACAGTAAGGTGACATCCTTGGTTGGTAGTAAGGATGTCAAGTCCAAGCTTGCTGATGGTAATTGGTCACTTCCAAAACCCACAGACATCACTAAACCCCTGCTAATTTGCATAGATTTCATAGGTATACCCCCATGAGTGCATGCCCTCTAGTGGTAGCCTGGTGTATATGATCGATAAACCAAGTAAACCACTGGCAAAACCAGACCGCTATGATGGTTCTGATATCTGGGGAGATTATAAAATGCATTTTGAAATTTGTGCCCAACTTAACAAATAGAATGACCATGAAAAACTTCAGCACTTATAAATATCTTTAAAGGGAGCAGCACATCGGTCAAACATGACAGTTTGACATACAAATCCCTTTGTGCTAAGCTGGAACACAGGTTTGCCACTGAAGGGCAAGATGACATTTACTGTCTTAAGTTGCGCGAATGCACTCGTAACCCTGGTGAGCCTTTGAAAAGTTTAGCTCAAGATATTAGCGAGCTGGTCACTTTTGGTTACCCATATGCTGAAGGTCCTATGTTTAATCAGCTTTGTATAAAATCTTTCTTCATTCATTAAGTAACACTAACTTGCGCGAATGCACTCGTAACCCTGGTGAGTCTTTGAAAAGTTTAGCTCAAGATATTAGCGAGCTGGTCACTTTTGGTTGCCCATATGCTGAAGGTCCTATGTTTAATCAGCTTTGTATCAAATCTTTCTTCAATGCATTCAGTAACACTAACTTGCGTCACAAATAAATGAAACTGGTCGTTGTAGGGAGGCTTATTTTGATGATGTTTTTAGGGCCAGTGTCTGTGAGGAAAGTTTTCAGCAGTCAGAAATGGCCAGTAATCCATGCAGTGAGCAAACAAAAAGAATATCCCAGAAACATGCTCATGAGTTGACAGTCTCTGAAGTTGATGGTAATTACCCAAACACTAATGAAGTAACTCTAGATTCAATTTCCAGCCTAAACAAAACCATAAAAAATGACTGATTCAGAAATTGGCAGAGTTGCAGTCAACACTGAAAAGTGTGACCACAAGTCAGAATGCAAGAGATTATGATGCTGTTGGTAGAAGGTCTGGTGGTATTATATGCTGGCAATGTGGACGAAATGGTCATGTCCGTAAAAATTACCCGTTGGAATATGGTAATTCGGGAAAGGATCACCGTCTGGTTGAGAGGGCCAGCGACCAGCCGGAACTGACAGGCCTGTAGTACTGATCTCAAGCTGTACACAAACAACAAATGCAAATTCTGAATTATTATCAGAGTCTAAGGGAAACACACCAGGTGATAACTTAGCTGAATGTCCTGCTAATGCCCTCTATGTACATGCTGTTGTGGAACCAACAAATGAACCAAAAGAACTTGCTGTTGTTGAGCCAGTTAAAAGGACTGCATTGTTGGAGAAAGGAGTGGTTGCCTGTAAGACCCTAGTCAACCCTAGGGAATCTTGTCTACCAGTTAGAGTTTTCAATGTTCGTGAATCACCAGTAAAAGTGCATTCTGGGAAGTTATTGGATTGCTACGAGTAAGAAAGTGGAAAGGATAGTGAGATAAAACCTGCTCCATCTGAACCAGCATTTTCTGATATCCTTCTTGTTAAGGACGATTGTAAGGTGATCAATAACAAAAGTCAACATGCTCCTGGGCACTTTAAGGAACTGTATAAACAAAGCTGCAAAAACCTAATTCATTATCAACAGGTAAAGGTGGCAAAAATGTTGAAAGAGTATCGGGACGTATTCAGTAGTAATGACCATGATATATGTCATACAAATTTTCAACACAAGATTGTTACGGGTAATGCGCCACCTATTAGACAAGCACCTTACCATACACCCGTTTGGAAAAGAGATGAAATTAACAAGCAAGTCAAGGGTCCATTGGAGAGGGGTCTTATTGAGGAGTCAGTCAGTCCATTGGCTGCCCCGTATGTGCTTGGGGTAAAAAGGGTTGATCCAAACGCCTATGCGTTGACTATCACAAACTAAACTCTGTCTCAATAAAAGATGCCTACCCGATTCCCAGGATTAATGATTCTCTTGATGCCCTACATGGTGCTGTATGGTTTTCAACCCTAGACTTGCAAAGTGGGCATTGGCAAGTGGAACTTGAGGAAAGCTCAAAGGAGAAAACTGCTTTTGTTACAAGGAATGGTCTGTATCATTGGAATGTTCTCCCATTTGGTCTTTGTAATGGACCTAGTATGTTTGAGAGACTGATGAAGAAGTATTCGCAGGCATGCAATGGGAAATCCTACCTTTATATTCGGATGACAGAATTGTATTTGGCAAGTCATTTGAGGAGGAACTGCAAAAAACTACGCCTATATTGCAAAACCATTACACAACTTGACCAAGAAGAATTCAGTCTTTCTTTGGTCAGATGCTTGCCATAAAGCATGTTTCGTTGAAGGAAAAGTTAGTCACTGCGTCAGTATTGGCATTTCCTTCTGAGCAGGGTGAATTCATCCTTGACACTGATGCTAGTGGGCAAGGCATAGGTGCTGTACTCAGTCAAATACAGGATGGAACAGAAAGACCATTTAGTTATGCAGGATGAGTATTGACGGAACCTGAAGAGAGCTATTGTGTGACATGAAAGGAGATGTTAGCTGTCGATTATTACATGAAATATTTTAGGCAGTATTTGTTGGTTTGATACTTCACATTGAGAACTGACCATGCATCATTGACATAGCTGCTAAATTTTAAGTCACCCGAAGGGCAAATTGCACATTGGTTAGAAATGTTAGGTCATTTTAGCCACCATGTTGTTCATAGACCTAGTGTAAAGCACTTAAATGCTGATGCATTGTCAAGGTACCCAGCAAATAACTGTAAACAGTGTGGAATGAGACATTTTTCGAAGGTTGTTGATAACTCTGTTCCATGCTCTGCTGATACCATGTCAGTCGACACGATTGCTGGTACTTTTCTCAATGCTGAGGCAAAGGAATTCCGGTCACACACCCAAAGCCAAGCATCGTGTATAAACACCTGTGAGGGGTCCGGGGGAATAAGTGTAGAGCCAAACAAAACTAAGGCCCAACTATCCCATAATAACATAAAAGGTGACAACCTGAACAGTCTCAGATAAATGAAGCTAATGCAAAAAGTGTAGAAGATCTTTCCTTTGACCTTGTATGGACTAAAGAGGAGGTCAGAAAAATCACAACTTAGTGACCCTGAAATCGCAGTTATACTGTCAGCCAAGGAAGATTCTGATGTACGTCCTGATTGGAATGATATTTCACCTCATTCTCCCGCCAACTAAAACTTATTGGTCAATGTTTGATCAATTAGCAGTCAACTAAGGATTACTTTATCGTATGTAGGAGTAACCTGACAGAGGTTTAATCGTTTGCAACTGATACTGCCTAGGGCCTAACACAGTGCAGTTATAAACAGTCTCCATTCTACTCGAACAGGCGGTCACCTCGGAATAGATAAGACTATAAGTAAAATACGGTTTACAAAGTGGATCAAGGCTTTTGCTATTTCAAATGAGGAAGCCACTACAGTCGCTAGGGTAAGGGTTGACAAGTTTTTCTGTAGATTTGGCTCACCATATGAGGTCCATATTGATAGAGGGAGAAATCTTATCTCTGCTGTGTTTGCTGAGGTTTGCAAGTTGATGGAGATTGATAGGACGTTTACAACGCCTACACACCGCAATTAGATGGCATGATTGAGAGGTATATTAAAACTATGGTGGCAACCATCAAGACCCTAATGGACCCGATGCTACACCAGAAAGACTGGGATGAGCATTTAGCTGTGGCTACTATGGCGTACCATTCATCAGTGCATGCTTCAACTGGAAAGACGCCAAATATCCTTATGCTTGGATGAGAGACCACTTTGCCTGTAGACCTAATGTTTGAATTGACATCCCCGATGGAAATTGAAGGGCTGACTACCAACTATGCAATACAACTACGTCAGAGAATGCAGAATGATCATTCGAGAGCCAGAGAAAAATTGAAACTAAGTAGTAGAAGGCAGAAACGGTACTACGACCAGAATGCCATGCGAAAGAGCTATCAACCAGGAGATTTTGTGTGGCTCCGTGAAGAGAGGTGCAAGAAAGGGGTAAGTCCAAAACTACAACAACCTACGAGGGACCATATATGGAAGAGTTTAGGGTGACTGATCTTGTCTACCATCTCCAAGTCCTAAGTCGAAGTTCAAGGTGGTCCACTTTGAAAAAGTTGAAACGCTACACAGGTCAACCGCTAGATGGATGGCTACACAGAATCCGGGTGCCTGATGGTGAAAAGAAATTTCTGAACAAGCCAGGTGATGCACTGCACCACTGACAAATGTAGAGGGACTATGACGAGAGCCAAGTAAACAGGACAAGGCTGCCAATGAGGTAAGTGTTCCTGATAAAGGTGAAGGCAAAACTTCTGTGATGCCCGAATTAATTAAGCAAGAGCTTGGTGTTTAAACGCGAAGAACAAAATTATAGTATGTATAAAGCCATTTGATTCTTTTTTCTCATACAAAGTGCAATAAGTTGGCGGCCATTTTGATTATGCTAATTTTCTCGAATTGCTCAATGCTGACAGAGGGCCAGTAGTTATATTTCTTTTTGTGGTGGTCTTAACAATGAAATCCACCAAGAAAAAAAAAACTTAAGACCACAAAGCAAGGTTTACACCACTGGCTGCCGGACTACCTATATTCGTTGTATTATTTTGACCCACCGCACTGAACTGAAATTTAAACATCATTTAAATAGTCAATGTTATGGTTCTGTTTACATAATAGACATGAACATTTGGACTTATCATGAATATGCACTAAGGTCAGAGGTCATGACCCTGACCTGAGTGTGATTGATATGCCACCTAACCCCTGCTTGCGTATATTCATGGGTAGAATCAAGCCTAAATCAAATGTATGTGTTTGAAAGAAAATCAACTCTATTCAACTGCAAAATTGATTTCCAATGTCTGGTCAACTGAATACCTTGTTTGGCGAATAATTTGTATGGCTTCAAGCCAAATTTGCTAGATTTTGGAACCCGGGGGAAACACTGAGAATTCACTTATCTTTCATCACAAAATTGAAAATAAGTGACACTTTAACAAGTACACTCTAGATATTGGTGTCTGTCTGGCCTGATTAGTTGCAGGCATCAGTGTCAACTAAGCTATCCAAATTTCAACAGATGTAGACTCAATAAAATCATAGGACATTCAGCATCAGAGTGAATCTATCAGTAATGTTTTTCTGGAATTGGGTCACCCTTGTTTGTTTGCTATATTTACAGTTGCTAAGAGTTTCAGATTGTGTTTTATTAGGGGTAGGGAGAGCTTTGTCCTTATTCAAGATGTATGAATGATGTTGAAGGCACCACGCCTCACTTTGACAATTGATAAAAGACCACTCCCATTATTCAAGCTTTGTGTTGATGATATCGATGAAACACTGAACCTAAGTTTATAAGCATTTTAACCAGGACGATCACTCCACTTTGTCTATGCATGTCCGTATTCTTGAAAAATATACCATTCAACCAACAGTCCCACACTTAGTTCACCATTCCGTAGACAGAGAGAATACCACTGGATTAGACAGTTAGGTACCGCAATGCCTTATGGTTGTAATGACAACATCAAAGATATAGGCAATCTCTCAAGTCCTGGTTGTTCAGAAGTGAATGTGATGGGCCTATTTGAATCTTCTGTCCGTAGAAGACGTAGTCATGGACATAGGCGTTACCATCGGCCTAAATTGGATACATCAGCTACCTCCAATTGCCATGACAAATTTCATGAACTGCTTCTTTTATTGCAGAAGCCTTTAGGTCTCCATCACATTATTTGCTCTTTCCATCAAGGACTTGAGAAGGTTGCATGTCTATGCATTGGGATTGTCTTTGACAGATCCGAACAAACAACCGTACAGACTGGTTAGTATTATTGCTGATATTGCACTATACAGACTATACAAGCCTGTTCGTGCTGAACCTATGACTGATGATCATCGTCATTTCATACATCTTCCATTTACTAACAAAGGAATTGATGCCATTAATATCAGCAATATACTTCACAACAAAAAGGTTACATCAACTATACCTGTATACTTTAAGAACCAGTCTGTACCTATTCTGTCATATCAATACACCAAGACAATCTCCAATAAAATATTCAATTACAATAAGGCATTGTGGCACTTAAAAATTGATGAATTCCTTCAAACACCAGCATCCTGTGACTGCTCTACATCTCCCTTCAAATATACTCCAGTTGGCCATGTCATTACTGGTGATCTGAACTTGGTTGAACATCACCACCTTCGTAAGATATTATCTTGTGGACCCAAGTTCAGAGAACCTCGCAGGATCAACTGGAACCATAATTTTAAGATCATTATGGACTCTGTTGAAGAATATGCCAGGAAATGGGCTAAAAGGGAGGATGTAGAGCTGGACACACTGTCAGAATGGGTCAAATCTGTGAGGAAAATAGTGCGTGGCCGTATTGGTCGACTAAGATCACATGTTTGCAGAAGACCGTATTCTGTATTTAAAGATCCTGATGCTGTTAAGTGTTTGAATGATATCCATGACAAATATGTTGTCGTCCCTGCTGATAAAGCTGCCAATAACATTGTATTTGTCTGTAAGAAGTATTATTTTGAATGTCTTATAGACGAACTTGGTGTAACTAAGACCTCCACCAACTCCACTTACAGACAATCAATGTTCAACAAACCATAAGTCATTCATGGATAATTTTTATATTACAACAAAGGATGACCATAATAAGTTGCCTAGCTTATACTGGATACCAAAGCTCCACAAAACACCTTACAAGCTAGGTTTATCGCAGGATCTTCAAAATGTTCAACAACAGAGTTATCGAAGATACTGACTTCTGTTCTTTGTACTGTTAAACGGGGACTTCAAGCATACTGTGATGTTGTCTTTTCTCGGAGTGGTATAAATCAAATGTGGATATTAAAAATTCGAAGGAACTCTTGGAAAATTTGAAATCAAGATCTGTTTCAAAAATAACATCTATTAAAACTTTCGATTTTTCCACATTGTATACCACAATACCACATGATAAATTGAAAGAACGCTTGAAAAACATCATCAACCAAGCATTTTTCTACAAAAACGGTTCACGCCGTTACAAATATGTGGTATTAGGGTATAATTCTACATATTTTGTTAAAAATATTACTAACGCTAAAGTGTTTTATACCGAGAAAGACATTATCAGTATGCTTGATTTCCTCATTGACAACATATTTGTTGAATTTGGAGGACACATTTACCAACAGTGTATAGGAATTCCCATGGGCACTAACTGTGCTCCCTTACTTGCCGACTTATTTCTGTTCTCATACGAGGCAGAATTTATCCAAAACCTTATCAAGCAGAAAAAGGTCTCTGTAGCTCGTACTTTCAACCTTACATTTAGATACATAGACGATGTTATTTCATAGAATAACTCTGAATTCAGTAAATATCTCGCTATGATTTATCCTCCAGAATTGGAGATTAAAGAAACTACAGAAACGGCCTCTTCTGCTTCATATCTGGACATTTTACTTGAATTTGACTCTAATGGTCACCTTTCTACTAGACTATATGACAAGAGAGATGATTTCAACTTTAGTATAATCAATTTTCCACACCTCATCAGTAATATTCCACTCTCACCTGCTTATGGGTTATACATTTCCCAGCTTATTCGATATACAAGAGCATGCAGTTCATATGGTGATTTTGTAGAGAGACATGGCCATCTCTCTTACAAACTGTTAAATCAAGGTTACACCAGAGCAAGACTTGTCTCTACATTCAAACGCTTTTTTGGCAGGTATCGCAAGCTGGTAGATAAATACAATATCTCTCTTCGACAAATGATCACTGATGGCATCGGTGACATGGGGCCTTAGTTAGTGACTACTACCTATCTGACTTACAGATTGATATATGGCGGGTGCCACATGTGGGGCAGGATGCGCTTACTATTTTCGAAACACCTGACATCACTTCTTGGTCTTTTGGCCAGAGGTCCATATATCTTTCTTTCATGACTTTGACTTTGTTTGTGTACTGTCTATTTATTGTCTGTTCTGTGCTGTTTTGTGTCTATGTTTACAACTATTGTCTTACAAACTTTGACCTAGTATTATTGGATTATGGATTGGTATGATTGCGATTATTTTTCTTACAGGTCAAAAGAACACCACCTTATTCAAGATCTTTGATTGTTGTGGAAAACACCAAACCAAACTACGTGCAGGAATGTTTGTTTGGCTCAGTGACAAATTACCTTGGCTGGTTCATCCGAATGCCAACACACAGATATACCAGATGAGTACAAAGGAAATCACGCCCTCTGGAGTCCATCTAAGTCTCAGACTCAACAAGTGTGACCATCCCTGGCACTGGCAATTTGTTTACCTTCTGTTGGTTCAAAAACAACATCATTGACATAACTTGTGTGACCATTAATTACCTTAAAACAAACAGGACAAATTGTTAATCTGTCAGAGTTTGTATAAGTTACCGTAATGATATAAATTCACAATATCATTTTGTTATTCCTGTGAAAGCTATCAACCGATTCACAGCATCCTCTGATTTCATGTGATGAGACAGTTTTCACCATGCCAGTAGAAATACATATAATTGATGGAGATAGGCAATTAGTAAACTTACTTGATAGGATGACAAACCAGTATAAAATAAATTGAACTGCTTGTTCTGCAATGTTGACCAGTAATATAGATTTGAGATGAGATTTTTGTTTTAGAATAGACATTTCTCTCTTCAGATGACATATTGTGCTGCATTTGCTGTTTTCCCACAAAGGAAATATGACACATGTGATACCACATGAACCTGCGTTTGAAGAATAATCATATAAGAAGAAAATATCACAACAGTCAAAACATGTTAAATACATTTTGGTCAAGAACTATGGGAGAAATAGTGAGCCAACGCAAAATAAGAATATTTTTCTCGAACTCCCTTCTTCCAATTTTTTTTCTAATTTTAAATTCTTAGAAAATGTGAGAAAATAGACCGCAAAAACTTCTGCACGACTATCAATCTTAAATCTTGACTACGTCTTAGTTGTTCCATTTCTTGATGAATGTGTTCATTGAAATCATGAATGTATTTATGTAAGTTACTATCTCATGTTAAATTCTTGTTGTGACTTTGCATTGATTGTTCAAAAAGCTTCTAGCAACTTTGTGCAGCCATTATTAAGCCTAGAAAATTCAGGAGGCAAAATTTTGTCAGAGTGATACGATAAGATTTGGTAAGTTGTGCAATTAAGATAGTGTCAGGTATCTATCAAATGTTCACTGGCGCCTTACACAATGTCACATGGATAACTTCCCTCAAAAAGTAGGTCTTTTGTCTAGATTTGAAAACTTCAGTACTTGATACAGAATGACAGGATAGCCAATTACTCAAGGTAGTATAAAATTCATTGATCACCAGAGAACTTGAGCCATGTCCCTGGAATTTTGAGAGAAAACTATGGCTACTAATAACAAATCTAGTTCTGGAATAGTTCATTGCGTGGTATAAATGTCAAAAAGGATTATTTTATCTAATTTTAAAAACGTAGGGGCCTTTGTATTGCCGTGAAAACCTTAAAAAAATAAGACACACTATATTTAAACTGCTGTCACAAAGGAAATGCCAATTCATATGATGTGTGAAAGCATCATAAAAAACCAAGACAAAGAAAATAGTGTCATATATTCTCATCTGTACATTTGTTTCCCTAATAAAGATTGAATTAATGTATGAGCTGTTGTCTTTATTTATGTTCAACCCAACTCCTTTTCTTTCCTTACGGTTGCGTCAACTGATGTCATTGTCAGTACACTGTGATCAACTAATGTTGTGATAAGATACATCAGAATACATTGAAATAGATTTGTATTGCAGTATGTTGAGAAATACCTGTATTCTAGATAAATAGGTTTCCGCAAGTCTGGTATCAGTCGAGACTCGCTCGATCGGTTTCTGTCATTCATTACTCTGTGATTGTGTACGTAGTTTTCACCGCTCCACATTCAGTAAAATCTGTTCTGCAAATCACTCTAAGAACTTTCAGCGGTACCATTTCGGGGAGAAGGGTGGGCAATTAAGTCACTAGCCTTAGATAAATACTTTTTTTCAACAAAAATTCTAAATAGGCATGTAGCAACTATCAACTTTTGATTGATTTTTCTGCGCAAGAGAACAGAACTCGAAAGTATACGTACATTAAATCCTTTTATATTACCATGCCCTGTCCATTGCGTTTTAATTGGTCGAGCTGAACCACGTGACTGCCAACAAATACACAGTAATGGTATGTTTTCATGCCCGTGAATATGAATAATATCGTAAACATGCTAGTAACTTTACGGCTAAAACGAAAATTGTGATTTGTACAAAGATAACAATCAACCAAATAAAATGGGCCATTTGTGGGCCAAGTTTAGACGCTTTTTTCAAAGAGATCTTCGGATTTGCAAAATTTCTGCAGCGCGCACTACTTAATAACAGGTTCTTGGGCCCCGTTGTCGTTCGCATGGCATATTTTCGTAAATTGTGACGGTTTTTATTTTATTATTTTTTTTTTTGGGGGGGGGGGGGGGTTTCGTTGATAATATAATTGAAATAACAGACTCCGCGCTGACCATTTAGCGTTTATTTATGTGCGCGGGCAAGAGGAAACTTTTAAGCCAAATTAACGGCCTCGGCAAGCCTCGCCCGTTAATTTTTGCCCATAAATAAACGTTAATGGTCAGCGCATCATCCGTTATTTCTATAGTCACGGTGTTTGTCGATCGCCCGGGTCAATCGCTAAGATAATTCAGTTCTAATAAATGCAGTCGCTGCCGAGAAGATTCTAACAACTGTATATTTTAACTTATACCACTCCAGGTCATGTGACCTATTGTTCTTGCCATCCATTTATCCCTGAAATCACGACTGCCACCTATTGTTCTCATGCAAATTAGTAATCAGTCACACTTTATTCATATGTAAATAAGTAATCACCACACTTTAATGAAAGAAAATCATTATCATATCAATAAAAGTGTAGTGATTACTCATTTAAATATGAAAAAAGTATGAACGATTACTTATTTGCATGAGAACAATAGGTCCAGTCGAGATGCCTAAAGCATTCACACACATTCAATAACACAATAAAGACAATTTTTCAACTGATATGTTATAACATCACATTTTATAATTCAATTTTAACTTTCTTTGAACCATGCTCAATATAAGCAACATGATTTGTTGATGAAGATCTCTGTCTATTTTTTGATTCGGCGTCTTCTTGGGTTGGACCGATCCTGTCTGTTTTGTTATGTTGTTTCGTAGCAACTTAAGAAACTGGTTTACTTACAGCTTCCTCTGATTTAACACTAGATGAAAATGGTAGATGTATTCGACACATGCTTTTGTAGTGAGATCGACAAACATTTGAGGCGCGTAAACCGTCATCTGATCTGTGACCTGTTTGTTCTTTGATAGGCTACTCATCGAATCCATGATGGTACATACAAAGATGTTGCCACATTCACCTGAAATTATCAAACACAAAACATATGTCACAAATAGCATGGAAATAAGTACAGCCTTTTTATTTAATACGTTTGTGGAATAGAGGAAAGAAATTCTGTGATATTGCCACACACACAACAAAATATTTTGATCAATGAATTTTATTTTATAACTTTATAGAATTCGTTTTATGATTGTATAAATATCTTAGTGAAAGAATAAATTACCTTGCCAGAATGCCCAGTGTGATGGCCTTCTATCCAAGCCATCTCGCACATTTGCTTCACGTAAAGACGCCTACTTTCTGGTAGGAGAACTAGATTACCCCTTGGCAAGGGTCGTCGATAGTACGGTCCTGTCGGCGGTATCATCGCCAAGTTCTTTTTATAAGTTGAACTACACATCGTGGATTGGATGAACTCTGTAGTAGCGGCTGCTCTTATAGGGCAGTTTGCCCGTGTAAAATCCACTTTGGTTGTTTTTACATGGCCGTCCATGGACCTCTAGGAAGTCTCTAGGGTCATCAGATCAGACAAGTTGACAAGATCCATCTTGACCAGTCAAAAACACCAAAATGGCATTGAAAGCCTGATGCATCCACGAGGCAATCACATGCATCTACAGATTTGAATGCCTTCTCCCTAGCCAATAGCCAATACGGCAGAGTAAGGCAAGCCATTTTATTTAACCAATCAGACTAAAACAGTTTCCTTCTACACAGGTGCATCTCAGGTGCATTGACCAGAGCCCTTGTCCTACTTGTCTGGGAAAGGTCATTCTCCCAAACTCGCATGCCAGGTGCATAATGACCTCTGTGAACCTTTCGACGTACAATGGGTCGCTCCATTCCATTGTGGGTGTTCAAATGAAAAGTCGACAATTTATTGGTAGTAATTTTCAAATTTTAGAGAAGATTGGCCTGTTTTTCGTGGTATAAGTCGTTAATCGCACCTCGTAGGTGAGCTGTTACAGTTGTAATCACCACACTTATGGTCAGGAACTTGTAAACATCACTCGGCCTTCGGCCTCGTGATGTTTACAAGTTCGTGCGATTAACTATACAAATTTGCTTGCTATTAAGATCTAGCGTAGCTGAAATGTAAACCTTAATAAACAGGCTAATCCAGTTCAAGCTTGATGAAAATATTCCATGATTTGCTTCGATATACTTTCCAAACGATGATTTCCGGAAATGATCTACTAGTGGGCTAGGCATCTCTCGGGCTACTAACGCGAATATCCATTACGCACTTGAACACCTCTCAAGTTTTGATGAATGTGTCAGAAAACGTTCTGGTCGTGACAAATCCTTTAGGTCGATATTTAGCTAAGAAAGAAGATTTATGCCTACTTTCAGAATCATTATGTATAGGATAAACTTAAAAACTATCGCCCCTAACTGATATATTCTCGTTTTCAATGTGTTTACGTCAACCGTCCCCTTTGTCAATGTAACATGTTTAGGATATGGATTAAAACTTTTATTTGTGAAATAGCCTTCCAATGTAATGGAACATCCTATAAATGCCCTAGGGCACATTAGTTTATGTTTGTACCACAGCAGATTTTGTGTTGTAGCTGGTTTCCGCTGTGTTACCAAATTTGAATATTAGAGAAAAACGTACCAGATGTCTACAGAATATGATATGTTCACTTTTGATTGGACAGTACTTTACTACGGCGCTGTCATTCGTTTCTGGAATTTGGTGACGTGGCGTGCTCCAAAGGTTAATATTTGTCTTTAGAGTATTTTAGTTCCACTCTTGCAAGGAGCTCGAGTTTGGTGCCGTCACATCGTTGGTGGGTGTCGTTGTTTAAATCTCTTACATGTACATCGGGATAGAAGTTACTTCGAAATCCGTTGATGAAAAGAGCAACACAAAGAGGTTTGAAATAATTGTAAATCAAAATGATTTTTCGGATATTCGCGAAACAAGAATACCTAAAACTACACAGGCGAATACAAAATGGGCTACCAAGGTTTGGAATGATTGGGTAGAAAATAGAAATTCTATTGGCGTTTTAGTATCGCAGCATGACCGAGTGCCCATTGATTTCAGTGAGGTGAGTGCCACGGAGCTGAATTTTTGGCTGCAGTATTTTTATGTGGAAGTCCGTAAACGTGACAGCGAGAAGTACATACCAAACGCACTTTATCAGTTGGCCTGTGGACTCCTACGACATTTAAGACATAATTTTGAGCGTTTTGATCTGAATTTCTTAGTTGACAAGGATTCAAACTTTGTCACAAGTTGGCAAATTCTTGATTGATGGTATGATGAAAAAGATGCATGCTGAAGGTTTAGGCTGCAAACGCGAGTCGAAAAATGCCATCACAACAGAACATGAAAAATTATTATGGGATACTAATACCATTAATTTGTATAGTAGCCTTGGGCTGTCATACGGAATCTTCTTCTATACTTGCAAATGTTTTGGACTCAGAGGAAGAGACGAACAGAACACCGCAGCCTTGAAGTGACTCAATTTGCATTTGGTACGGACAGTGTTGGAAGCTACATTCAGTATATTGGCAGAGAAAGTAAAAATATTAAGCACGGGGTTCATCAGCGCAATGTCCAAAATAAAGTGATAAAACAGTACGCGAATCGTGATGATACTGAACGATGTGTTGTTGCTCTTTTCAATAAATACATTTCGTACATTCCATCCAAGGGACCATTTTATCGGCGACCCCTTGCCAGAAGCGACGACAAAGTCCAATTTCCCTTCAGGTCATAGGGAAAAATCTGTTAGGAGACTACATGTCTCGCATGTTTAAAAGTGCTGGAATTGAGGGAGAATATACAAATCACTGTGGGAAGGTAAGATGCTGCAAGAATAATACGTTTTCAATGTACTACAATACCTCAAGAAAATATTTGAAAATCATTTCAGTAGTGAAAATAAGGCTGTGTGAAAATTTCTAAATGGAAGTAAAAAAATGCCAACGTTTTCACATTACCTCAACTTAACTCTTGGGTGATTGATTTGTTAGCTTTCAGAGTAAAATATGGCAAACCCACAATTTCATCGTGACTTGTTAAATTAAGTAGGAGAGATTTCGAGGAAAATTTGGGAAAATCTAGCCGAAATGTTCACAGGATATTACTGTGTTAAATGTCATATTTCAGGTCACCACTGCCACAGCACTTTATCAAGCAGGTGTGTCAGAGGATCTGATTATGAAGCGCACTGGTCACAGAAGTATTGATGCGGTCAGAGTGTACAAGCGCCCGTCTGATGAACAGTTACGTCATGTCTCGGACCTCTTACAGCCACCATCATCCAAAAAGTAGGAATTTGTAATTTTTATCTTGAAAATGCATTTAGTGTTTCCAGGATACCGATTGTTATATGCAACATGTGTAGGAATAATTTGTCTGACCGAACTGTAAGATTTGTGGTAAGTAGTGTAATTTATGCTAAGCCTTTTGTATTCACAGGAGTCGAAACCAGATATCGATACTATTTCAAACACCGGCGGGCAAAGGTCCATGTCCAACCCTGCCAAGAATGAAATGAATAATTCACTCTCTAAGCTTCCGGTTTCAATCGATTTGTCTGAGGATGCTGACCGCAGTACTCGCACCGAAAACCACGATAAGCCAGCTGCGTGCTTTGAATTCACCGGAAAAGACGTCTCTTTTGAAATAAGTCTGTTTTGATTTGAATACTCTTTATTTGGATAATTTATTCTAAAAAAGCAAATCTAGGGCCTTTTATATAAAAGCCCTAGGGCTTTTATGTAAAGTGTGCCTGGTGCTCATTAAAGTATTGCAGAAACAATTTCAATGGTGTATGGTTTAATTTTATTTTTTTACCCCGCAATTTTCTGTGCTTCAGTGCCCTCCCCACTATTGCAATCCGCATTATGATCGTAACCAAGGCTTTACGAGTGAATAAAACACCCTGAATTGAGCACTCTGATTGGTCAATCAACAGTAGATAGTTTTTAACAGTATTTATACCACCCAGTAGTATCAATCAGGAACGAAGTGGAAATATAATATAAATAAGAGTTCTGCTTTATGCTATGTGAAATATCTCATGCATAGGGATGCTGATGATGTCATCAATACCGAAGATGGCGGGAAAAGGGCAAGAGAGGGAACGGGTTTCACCACTTAAGGTAGGTATCGGGATGGTTTTGTCCGTATTATTGGCAATTCATTGTGCTGATATTAAGTAAACATCACAGGGGACTTGAGGTGGCAAAGACAACGTTAAAAATTCTCTCTCGCATTCCAATTGAAGAGACCCAATCACTAGATGATCACCACAAAATTTCTTGATTTCAAGCGCCGCTCATTAAACAAAATATCATATTAGTACAAAGGTTGTGCGTTTGCAATTAGAAATAAAGCTGCGTTAGCTCTATCATTTGTATACGCTTATCGAAACAGTACTATCCAATCTTCTTGAAGATGATTTGGATTCCCGTTGCCATACTGTCATTGAAAATGTTAGTATTTAAATCTTACAATGGCGGTGGTCATATTTGACTAGCAAAGCGAAACTTATTTAGAGGTGAAAATCCAAATTGTGTAATTTTCACGGCTAAATCTGCTAACAAAATTGAAATAATAGACATCAGTACCCGTCTTGAGCGATACGATAACATCGTCGCCAAATTTTAGCGCGCCCTCTAGAATCAACGAAGAAATTGTTTAGTTTATATAGCTTGAAAACCTTTAGCTGACCTATTTCCCTCACATGTATGTAATTAGTACATTTGTTACTGAGATTGCTTATTCCTGCAGGATTATCCCAGTATTTCACATTAAGGTTAAAACATCTAGTAGTTGATAACACTGACATTATTAATTGAAACACAAGGGGAAAGTTTGTACAAACACGTTGTAATGATATATTTTCTTTAAATTGACTTCAGTGGTATGGCTAAGGTTCATATCCTTTGGCTACTAGTAAATTGATTTTTGTCAGATAATTAGTATTTGTCAGATAGACACACGTCAATATCTAAATTGTCAAGAAATATCTAAAACATGCGAATGGCATGATCATTGCTCAGTATTGCCCGACGGGTCGAAAAGGGCGAAGAATCACCGTCAACAGTTACTGTGAATTCGTTTCAAGTATTCTAGTTTTCGCTTTTGCTTATAAAGCGTAACACATCAGCGATTGTCTTTCTAGGATTGAATCTGGACATTAATAACCGGTTTTATTTTTTGTTTCGAAATTTTAACAATGAGGCACACCCCCTTACTCTTTTCACTGCCTAAATACATGTATTTTTAGGTTCGAAAAATTATTTTATCTGTTTGTGGAACAGTTTTCGATCTTAATGCTTTCGTTATATCAATCGTACATGCCTCCCTAACAGTAAAGTTCCTTATTCCGTAGATGTAGGTTTAATCTCCAGCCACTTTTTAGCCTCTCGCAACTTTGCATTTTATGTCACATGTTCTCTGACCGCTGCATTTTCTGACTAGCTCTATTAATGTAAAAATGTTGCAGTACAAAGTAATACTTTCAAATATATGGGAAAATATACTGGTCAAAGGGAGCTAAATGTGGTATATTCTGAACATAATCAGTCTACTGAACGTAATCAGTCTATCTAGTAAATTTTAACTGAATGTATTAGAGTAGCAAATCCTGTTCAGCCATAATTTATTCCAACGCTTTCTGAATTTACAAAATGGCAGGAAAAAGAACATAGATGGATTGTTATCAACGTTAGTGGCAGGTTTGATTATCCTTATCTGTTTAGCGCATTCACAATTTTATTTTGTGTCTCTTCTTCGATTTTGAGAACCTATGTGATTGAGATTTTTCAGTACTCTCAGTACGGGCATGCATAGTGCTATAACATTGTTCGCTATAAACGTTGGACGCAGTTAAGAAGTAAGTAGTATGAGATGAACCTGTACAAGCATTTGGGAATGCATCTGATCAATGAAAACCGAGTAATCAATTGGTCTAAATCTACCCACTTCCAAATAAGTATGATAAAAAGTAGGAAAGAGAATCCAAGTTGATAAAATAACAATAAAGATGCACAAAATGTATTTATAACATACAATTAAAAAGGGATAAATCTTGAATTTCAATGCTTACAATACTGCCAGCAATAAAATTGATCTCCAAGACTGCCTTGTTATATTATGACTAGGTAATCATGCAGTTTTTCCTTTCAAAATTGTAATAAGACATAACAATAAAACAAAGGTAAACGACACAGTCTGTTAACTCTGTGATAGCAACTGTGTAGAAAATGAACAACATTACATCAGTTTATGTATATCTTACACAGGTCAAAGAAATCATCAGTTGATTAACATAATCTACGACATATCTAACAAATTGGAATCCATAAGGAAAAATAAAATCATATCAGTTCCTGTAGCACAGTAAATGTCTACATGTCATAAATTGAGCAAGCAATGCGTATCATTAAAGTATATTTTATTCTTTCTCTCTCTTTGATGAGATTGATTATTCCACCGTTTTTGTAGGATTTTCTTATGATTACTTTGTTTGTCTGTTACTTTCTCATTTGTTTTGCGTAACTTTTTTTTAACTTAAGACTAAAGTTTTGTGTTTATCGATAACGTTCGAAGTTCAAAGTTCACTATTTTATTACCTAAATCTAACTGTTTCCATCAACATCTTAGAAATAGTTTCTTACTCACAGCGCATATGTAAATTAAACGAACCGATTTGATCCATCTACATTGTTTTCAAAGAAGGTTAACACAATTGTGAAAATAACTTGGAAACATTTTCAATATTTCGGAATCACTCCGAAAATAGGACAACCTAATCAGCTTTAAATTTGTAAATCTATTTTCTGGAACATTCATTTATTTCAGCTACAAACTCAATGATAACAAAGACACTGTTATACGATTAGAAATGAAGTTAATATTGCGAAATATTTCTGTGTTCCAAAACAGGAACATTAACAATGTTATTTGTAAAACATTGGCTGAAAAAGGATTTACGATATGAAAAAAAAATTATTAACGCCTCGATATGCGTGCAAATTAGTACATTGATTTGAATAGGAACATCCGGGTAGATAGCGGGCTGTGTGAAATATGTACTGACCGGTTTCTATAGTTACCCGGCTCGGTAAAGCCCTTCGACATTTTCGACGTCAAGGTAGACGCTTGATGTAAAATATCCTTGAGCACATTATATTTTGAATTTCGTCAAAATCTTCTAAAGCTGGTCGAGAATGGAAAAAAAGTAATTGAGAATGTCCTGCAGGTAACTAAATATTATGTAGCGTTAACTGTGAAAAGGCATGTAATAAAAATACTATTGCCTCAGTGAATACACGGGTTTATATGCCCTCGCAACAGTAGACAATTTGCCCTCCAGACGTCCGGCGAATTGTCGTCTGCTCTCGGGCACATAGACTCATGTATTCAGGCAAAGGATGACAGAAGAGTAGGTTGATTGAATGAAGAAACGAACAAATATACATTGCTTACTGTGTATATACCTTTACATAGAACGTTCATTCTTTCAGATGAATTCACTTTAAAAAAACCCTGGTATTTGAAAGTTTTCTCGGTCATGCATGCGATTCAAGACATACCATAATAATTCATTTCGAGCGAACGGGTACTCACAAGCATAATGTTTTTGGCCATCTTTGTCACACAGAATCAAAATCACCTCAACACATTTGCCTTTCATCCTGTTTCATGTTTACCAGATAAGGCTGAGAAATATGCACATTTGACAAATCCGTCGTTTTCTAGCGACTCTTTCAACATACTGATATTTTTCGAGTCTAATGCGTGACACAGGCCAATTCTAAGGTCATGTTTTCCAACCTTGTCTATTTCTTGTATACAGTCAATGACTGGCCATGAAATTCACAACCCATGAAATTGATAGCTTTAAGCAAATCTCTCTTCAACAACCCTTTCATTTTTCCCTTCGTCTGATGTGACTCTCCCGTCTAAAATCGCACCATGTGTTAGACATTCCAATGCTGAACATAGTGACACAATGTTTTGAGGATAATTGTATTGGTTCGTTTGGCCTAGTCGTTTTATGTTGCTTTTTGATATTACATAGCTCAAGTAATTCAACCGGCACGTCTTCTTTCTCCCGGGATAGAGAATGCCATCCATGTGAACGTTATCGCCGTTAGGGGAGTCAATATTCAAAGACTCATCTGTTGCGAATTCAACTTTCACTACTTTTGTTGACATAGGTGAATTAATGTACTCCCCTCGTACAGATAAACGACTGCTTTTCAATGTCATTGAGTGTATCACAATTCCATCATTTTGGAAGGTCTTAATCGTATCTAGTATTCTAGAACTATTATCTGTTCACGAAATGACACAACAAACGTTTTTGCTGACTGGCACCGAAACATAATATCAAGAACAGACTTAGCAAATTTAAAGCTGATAGAGAGACAATTATCATAACGTATGATTTCAGTATTCACCGCTACAAAAGTCCTCAACACATCCATGGTATCTCTGCCTTCAACGGACAGTTTGCTGTAGTTACATCTGTCGGGAAATATTATCTGTTTGAATTTTAATGACTTATGTCCTTCTAATAAGTACTGCAAGTCGAAATCAACCTGCTGCCTATTGCCGTCAAAATTGACCTGTGCTTTAGTCACTATATGATTCCTGTCAACTGAACAAACCTGCGAGAACTTCTGATGAAAGTTGACAAGATTACAGCTAGTTTTACAGATTCTGAATTTAGCCTGACGTTTCTCATTATAGACTAGGATACTAGAGTGTTGCAAAATATTTAATTTGCAGTACTTCAGGCACGCCAGGCTGTACAACACGTGACAGACTGTACTTGGTGTTATTTTTTGCAAAAAGTTCACCTACAGTCTTTAACACATCTATTCCACCGAAGGGTATCCCCACAATGAGAAATGTTTGCATGTTCACCTGCGTAATATTCGTCAGTGCTCGTTCAATATTATGTTCGTTTTCAATGGTGAAGTTTAAAACGTTCAATGTTACCGATTGATGTTTACTTTTGTCATATTGACAATCGTGTTTTTTATGTAAATATCGAGGGCCCTATCGTTAGCGTCACAACTTATCGTTACGCATAAAGTCATGTTCTCTTTATTAAGCGGCTCAAGATGTGATAGTTACTGATACAAACACTGAAGTTCAATGGCAGGTGATATAAATGATAAATGATCTTGAACTTTCCTAATTCTACACAAATGTTAAGACTCTTGCCCGACTGACAATGATCCGAAAAAGTAATTTCGACCTTCTTTAACGAAATATTGCTATTTAGAGATTGATATGGCAGTTCAACAGACTTAATCTGCCATAAAAATGTTAAGAATCCACTGATATACAGTTCCTCTGCAGAAATATTTCCAAGGTCCTTCAAAATATAATTGATACTTAAAATATCCGTAGGGTCCGTGAGAGAAAACCCAGAAACAAGCACTGTCAACTTTGAATGTCCACATACTTAATTCTTGCGAGGATATTCCTACTGCAATTTTCAAAATCATTCTGTCTGAAATCACATCTTAATGTTATGCCAAGACTGACTGTGCCTTGAATTGCTAACGATGATGACAACGCAAGCAATGTTGACAAATCGAATTTCAAGTCATTCATCCTGAATCTTGTTTCAAATACTCCTATTTGTGCAATGATATCAAGTATATCAGGCAACATCGTGAGGGGTTTCTCATCAAACTGGATCCTTACTGACTCTTAAGACGTATTCTTAGCTATTGCTTTATGTACCTGTGTTATAAAGTCTTCATTCCCGATAGGGGGGCCTTCAACAAAAAGTTCTTTAGCAGAAATCTGTGATAATACGTCTACCAAACCTATTAAGCGATTGCAGACATCCTTGAGATCTAGCATTGCATAATCTGAAAATTTGAACGTCAAGCTATTAACAGGAACTGACTTCATTCTAAGTAATATGGCATGTATGTCATCAATACAAAAGGCATTCCCGGCACAACTCACGCGAACATTTAGGATAACTGGAGTGTGATTCATTAAAGCATATTGTGAAATCAGCCGATACAGATTTGACAAATCGAAGTCTGTAAAAGCATTTTCGTAACAGATATTGAAATTTCCGAATTTTGCATCGATATGCACTTTGTATTTTTCCTTGGACTTTGGAAATATCACTTGGACTAACATTAACGAATTATTACTGTTAAGATAAGCGTATGCCTTCTCGATCAACTCCATATTTTCGGACGAAATCCTCTTATGATCAGTGTTTTAGCAGATATTGATGACAACAAATTCATGATAGCATCGATTTGAAGAGATTTCGTCTCTTCGTCTGACTTTCGAACCCCTAATAGTTCTATTTCCAACTCAACAATACTACATTACGTCAGGTGAACAAAAATGTTATTGATGTAAGTTTCTATAGCGTCAGTTCGGAAATCACATCCTATGAATACATTTAGTGTGACCACATCGTCGATACCTGACGTATGACATTCGAGCAATCGCTTGAAATTTACCAAATCAAAATTAAAGTCATAAATGTTTCAATGGACTTTAATTTTTCCGACTTTGCTCTTATCTGAACTGCATTAATGTACTTCTCCCCAACGATTGAGGTTCTTGTATTCGTCGAATACAATGCCGACTGTATGGAATGAATGTGTATATTCAGCTTATAAAGTACAATATTAAACAAGTCAAGAGCGAAGGTAGGCCAGTGATAACATGACTTCTAGCAGTTATCTTTGAGAACGTATCCATCCAATATTATAATTGAGAATGCATTATCTATGAAGTATATCAATCTTACCATAGTTGAGCATATCCAAACTTACAACATCATCGGTGTAATCATCGTTGGCAAACGCTATATTATTTAAGTAGTTTTTGATAACAGGGCACTCACGAAGGTCACATTCTATTTTTAATCGAACATTTAATTTTTTGTTCTTGTTTAAAAAAGCCCGACAAATACTGAATATTTCGTGTGTCTTTGGATTTGACGCGCACAGCTTGAAACAAATGGTATCTGATCTAATGTGTGAACACGTAACAACAGTTTGGTAATTTCCAACAGGAGTTCATGCATTCTTGTTATTTGCTAGATCTATGGTGTTTATTCCAATTATAATAGGTAAAATCATGACACACTGACTGATTATTTCTTCGGTGACATAATTACTTTCGTTCAGGATAAAAGTAGCATTGAAGAAAAATGCGCGTGCTATTTCATTTTGGTACCACACTTCAAACATTTTGCAAAGTTTGTCCTTCAGTAGACCAGCAACGAACACGAGTGTAGTAACGCTGCATTTTCGGTAGAAGCAGTGAGAGACATCTATAATGTCTGCAAACTCTGTACATCATACATATCCTGTTAGGGGTGCGTATGGCGGTGATATTTTCCACTTTATTTCACACAGACTGTATTTCCTCTCGTAACATTTCTGTCTTCAAACTTCCCGCCTCTCTGTGTCATTTAAACTCAGCCGGAACCTCTTCGATGGCCTGGTACCTATAATCTTTTTGTCGGTGTCAGCGAACGCTTCTGCTTTCAGATAGAAACAAAGCAAAGCAAAGACAGAATAATTCAATAAGGATGACTTCAATAAGGAACCTCTGAATTGCACGACAAAAAACGTAATCTATGGAATTGAGTGTTCATTGTGCGGGCTCATTTATGTTGGTGAAACAGGAAACAGCTTACGATCTAGAATGAACGGACATCGCAGTGGAGTGAATCGATCTTTGGATGTGCAACTTATAAGCATTTTAACCAGGACGATCACTCCACTTTGTCTATGCGTGTCCGTATTCTTTAATAAACAAGTCATCGTTGATGACACAGTCCCCACTTGTTAATGGGTACTTTGATTACATGTCCTCAGAGAGGATAGAGTCCTCTTCTTTAGGTCTGTGATAAAATACTTTTGAATAAATTCGCTTGATACATGTCTGAGTTGTAGTTCAGGACATGAAAAAATCGTAATAAAATGGCCACATGTCGGCCATATTGGATCGTATCACAAAACAAATCGATGTGCATATGTATGACATAGGTCAATGTCCTTGTACCAAGTTTGAATAAAATCCGTTGAGATATGCCTGAGTTATGGCTCTGTACATGAAAAAATCGTAACAAAATGGCCGCACGGCAGCCATATTGGATCGTATCACATGAAAAATTGACGTGCATATCTATGACATTGGTCAATGTCCTTGTACCAACTTTGAATAAAATCAGTTGAAACATGCCTGAGTAATGGCTCTGTACATGAAAAAATCGTAATAAAATGGCCGCCTGGCGGCCATATTGGATCGTATCACAAAACAAATTGATGTGCATATCTATGACATTGGTCAATGTCCTTGTACCAGCTTTGAATAAAATCAGTTGAAACATGTCTGAGTTATGGCTCTGTACATGAAAAAATCATAATAAAATGGCCGCCTGGCAGCCATATTGGATCGTATCAAAAAACAAATTGACGTGCATCTGTATGACATATGAAGTAATCCTTGTACCAAGTTTGAATGAAATCGCTCCAGGCATCTCTGAGATATCTGCGTGAACGGACGGACGGACGCACGGACGGACGCACGCACGCACGCACACACGCACGGACATGACCAAACCTATAAGTCCCCCCGGACGGTGTCCGTGGGGACTAAATATACCATCCAACCAACAGCCCCACACTTAGTTCACCATTCCGTAGACAGAGAGAATACCACTGGATTAGACAGTTAGGTACCGCAATGCCTTATGTTTGTAATGACAACATCAAAGATATAGGCAATCTCTCAAGTCCTGGTTGTTCAGAAGTGAATGTGATGGGCCTATTTGAGTCTTCTGTCCGTAGAAGACGTAGTCATGGACATAGGCGTTACCATCGGCCTAAATTGGATACATCAGCTACCTCCAATTGCCATGACAAATTTCATGAACTGCTTATTTTATTGCAGAAGCCTTTAGGTCTCCATCACATTCGTACTTCATTATTTGCTCTTTCCATCAAGGACTTGAGAAGGTTGCATGTCTATGCATTGGGATTGTCTTTGACAGATCCGAACAAACAACCGTACAGACTGGTTAGTATTATTGCTGACATTGCACTATACAGACTATACAAGCCTGTTCGTGCTGAGCCTATGACTGATGATCATCGTCATTTCATACATCTTCCATTTACTAACAAAGGAATTGATGCCATTAATATCAGCAATATACTACACAACAAAAAGGTTACATCAACTATACCTGTATACTTTAAGAACCAGTCTGTACCTATTCTGTCATATCAATACACCAAGACAATCTCCAATAAAATATTCAATTACAATAAGGCATTGCAGCACTTAAAAATTGATGAATTCCTTCAAACACCAGCATCCTGTGACTGCTCTACATCTCCCTTCAAATATACTCCAGTTGGCCATGTCATTACTGGTGATCTGAACTTGGTTGAACATCACCACCTTCGTAAGATATTATCTTGTGGACCCAAGTTCAGAGAACCTCGCAGGATCAACTGGAACCATAATTTTAAGATCATTATGGACTCAGTGAAGATTATGCCAGGAAATGGGCTAAAAGGGAGGATGTAGAGTTGGACACACTGTCAGAATGGGTCAAATCTGTGAGGAAAATAGTGCGTGGCCGTATGGTCGACTAAGATCACATGTTTGCAGAAGACCCTATTCTGTATTTAAAGATCCTGATGCTGTTAAGTGTTTGAATGATATCCATGACAAATATGTTGTCGTCCCTGCTGATAAAGCTGCCAATAACATTGTATTTGTCTGTAAGAAGTATTATTTTGAATGTCTTATAGACGAACTTGGTGTAACTAAGACCTCAACCAACTCCACTTACAGACAATCAATGTTCAACAAATCTGAAATTTTGGCAAACCATAAGTCATTCATGGATAATTTTAATATTACAACAAAGGATGACCATACTAAGTTGCCTAGCTTATACTGGATACCAAAGCTCCACAAAACACCTTACAAAGCTAGGTTTATCGCAGGATCTTCAAAATGTTCAACAACAGAGTTATCGAAGATACTGACTTCTGTTCTTTGTACTGTTAAACGGGGACTTCAATCATACTGTGATGTTGTCTTTTCTCGGAGTGGTATAAATCAAATGTGGATATTAAAAATTCGAAGGAACTCTTGGAACATTTGAAATCAAGATCTGTTTCAAAAATAACATCTATTAAAACTTTCTACCACAATACCACATGATAAATTGAAAGAACGCTTGAAAAACATCATCAACCAAGCATTTTTCTACAAAAACGGTTCACGCCGTTACAAATATGTGGTATTAGGGTATAATTCTACATATTTTGTTAAAAATACAACTAATGCTAAAGTGTTTTATACCGAGAAAGACATTATCAGTATGCTTGATTTCCTCATTGACAACATATTTGTTGAATTTGGAGGACACATTTTCCAACAGTGTATAGGAATTCCCATGGGCACTAACTGTGCTCCCTTACTTGCCGACTTATTTCTGTTCTCATACGAGGCAGAATTTATCCAGAACCTTATCAAGCAGAAAAAGGTCTCTGTAGCTCGTACTTTCAACCTAACATTTAGATACATAGACGATGTTATTTCATTGAATAACTCTGTATTCAGTAAATATCTCGCTATGATTTATCCTCCAGAATTGGAGATTAAAGAGACTACAGAAACGGCCTCTTCTGCTTCATATCTGGACATTTTACTTGAATTTGACTCCAATGGTCACCTTTCTACTAGGCTATATGACAAGAGAGATGATTTCAACTTTAGTATAATTAATTTTCCACACCTCATCAGTAATATTCCACTCTCACCTGCTTATGGGGTATACATTTCCCAGCTTATACGATATGCAAGAGCATGCAGTTCATATGGTGATTTTGTAGAGAGACATGGCCATCTCTCTTTCAAACTGTTAAATCAAGGTTACACCAGAGCAAGACTTGTCTCTACATTCAAACGCTTTTTTGGCAGGTATCGCAAGCTGGTAGATAAATACAATATCTCTCTTCGACAAATGATCACTGATGGCATCGTGTGACATTGGGCCTTAGTTAGTGACCACTACCTATCTGACTTACAGATTGATATATGGCGGGTGCCACATGTGGGGCAGGATGCGCTTACTATTTTCGAAACACCTGACATCACTTCTTGGTCTTTTGGCCAGAGGTCCATATATCTTTTCTTTCATGAATTTGACTTTGTTTGTACCGTCTATTTACTGTCTGTTCTGTGCTGTTTTGTGTCTATGTTTACACCTATTGTCTTACAAATTTTGACCTAGTGTTATTGGATTATGGATTGGTATGATTGCGATTATTTTAGTGATGAAAATGTGTGCCGAGTGAAGATATAAAATGCTCATAATTTCAGTTATAATTTATCTTACACTGCAGGTTTTATTCAAGTTGTTGAATTGAGGAAAATAGTGTCGTTTGTAAGGGGAACCCAGCCATAAAATTCGATTTATCTCAGCAAAATCGTTTTCATCGCGCTAAATTGGTACATTTTATATTGAAAGATGACATCGTATTTATTCAAACTTTTCATGACTTTTGGCGTGATGGAAAGCATGAAAATTAAAGTTGTGGATTTGCTACCAAATGAATGTTTGGATAACGTTCTGTGGTTGCACTTCGCCTATGATAAGTCATAAAAATAATGCCCACTTGAAACAAAATCAGTATCAAGAAGAAACGTTAAGAAAACCCACGAGGATATGAACATATTGAGTAGAACACAACTTCATATGTTACAGCGGTAACCCCCATATAAAATATTTCAAGCAAACAACATTGAATACCCAGGCTAATATAAACGGCATTATGTCAAAAAGTGACGCTAAAAGTCCACAGTTAACTGTGCCATACTCTTTTAATTACAATTTTCTCTTATTTTAATGTTCAATTCACTATTATTTTCCAAGATAACTGATTAAAGTGCCATAGCAAAGACAACAACAATGTTGGCAAGCAGTAAAGAAGATTCATCAGCAACCATGAAAACATGGAAACCTCAATCAATGGACCAAGACGAGGTTTTAATCATAGTCACGTCGCTGACCTCAGCATTTGACAAGTCAGTATTGGCGGTTTTACCATGATCTTGGGAATGCTTGGCATTGTTCTTGACAGTACAGGCCCTGCCGTGGTCACCACTGCAGCAATACCATGTGGCGTCTTCATAAGTACTTAGATTTTCAATCGATGACTGACATGTGTATTTCAGTGAGTGAAATCTTAAATTACCGTTTAACTGACCTACGAGACCTGAAACAAATTTTGATTCGAAAAAACAACATGTCGATCGCCCTCACCAGTTTCAACATTGTTTTCTTTGTGCTCTGTATCTTCTCTGTGTGCTCTGTCTTAGTAATGCAAAATACTTTTTCTCCTCTTTCTTTCAATCTATGGAGCCATGACAATGAATCTATCGATGATGAAATATGGAAAGTTCCAGAACATGCAAAAATTAAAATTTATGCAAACAATATATGATATTAATTTCGATCATTCTGCACCTCAAGATAGCCGGCGCATCTTTTCTCCAGCATATTGTGTGCTCAGAACAGCAGGTGATTCATTACAGCCTGGCGATTCAAAACAGTAGGTGATTCAAAACAGTAGGTGATTCAGAACAGAAGATGATTCAAAACAGTAGGTGATTGGAAAGAGCAGGCGCGGAAGAGTGCCAAGAAATCTATATAATTTGCAGGTGTCAATTTATTAATGTAAAGTATATATTTACCGACTAGCGTATATTGATTATACGACTATTTCAAATTAAACTGATGTTTCTTTCAGATTATGTAAGTGGTGTCGTTGGACTGGTTAGTACAGCGAAAAAGACAGATCATACAGTAAGCGCACTGATACAATGAATGTGTTTAGAAATAGACTGTAAAGGAACATTGAATAAATGTTAAACGTTATATGTTGTCTACACTTTACATACACTAGTAACATTTGACCTGTGCAAATGCCTTTGCTGAACATAAAAACAGCTTGATAAGATTGCTGGGTTAATAGATTAAACATTAACGTCCGTGATTGTCTCTATGGTATTGGCGATTCTGCTCATAATGCTATTAGTTTGGACCAGCGAAGGGCTCATTTCCGACTCTATGGACACACTTGAATTTGATATGGTGAGTGTTAAAACAGAAAAAAATTAGTCAAAACTAAGGAGGCTTCGTTATTTACACTAACATAAGGGACAAATAAAAGCCGCACCTTAACGTACTGACTACCAGCCAACATCCGATGAAATATGTAATATGAGATTCATAAACCGATTTGGAATTCTCTATGTAAAAGATTTTTTTAGGAGAATTTCAAAACACGCAATCTAAACCATATCACGCCAAAAGACCGATTTCCCGATAAGCGACAAATAAAGCAGTTCGATTGTGGCATGTCATTCTGTCATCAGTGATCATGAATATTCATATTTCATAAAAATGAGATATATACCGTTTTCAATAAGTCAGCTTTATTATACAGATTACGGAAATTGTTCGACTTCACATTATTCGTTGACGATGAGTGGTGGTAACCTTGATGTTCTCTCTCCTCTAATAGCCTATTCCGACCGCCAGGGGCGCTCTTCATCTTGATTATCAAACGAGGCCAGCAAAGTGACGAGGTGTGGAAAGCAACACTACTACCATGAAAGAAGTAGTTCTTAAAGTTGTGTCTATCCACAATTTTTGCAGGATATAACACTCAGAAAAGAGCACATGTAATGTTTCGAAGCAATCGTGTAAAAACAGGTTCCATTATCACACATAATTTGGAACGACGACGTCACTAATTCGCTGGTATCGACGAAGCTATATTGCATAACCAAGTAATTACCTACTACGTGAAACTTTTATATAAGGTACCAAACATTTTGCTATATGACACATGAAATGATGTCTTGAGTTGAAACAGGCCCCTAGTTTTAATATTGTTCGATATTTTGGTATTCAATCGCTGCACATTGTCCACAATTTCTTTCACGCACCCACCTAAATATGAATCACCCAGGGGTCGTTCATTTCTGAGCACACCATGTATAATGTTGTTTTGCTAATTTAGCAACTGACCCTGATATATTCATAGAATAAAATACTCGAATAGGTATTGTTGGTATACATTAGGTTGAAAAAAAGAATATTAAAGTTGATGTGAAACTGAGAGTTTAGCAGTATTTATGCGATTTCGGGCTCTACGACCTCAAAACAAACAACGTATGGGCTGTAGTTTGCGAAACCTTGACAGACGACTGAATCCTTCAGTTCAAAAACGTGGCTAGAAATATTAAAATATGACTATTATATGTGACGAAATATGTCTAACATGTCACTATACGTTTATAGGCTTAACATCATGACAGCCCAGATATTAAACAGACATTCAGGACAAGAGTTACAAGTGAGAATCGTTCGTGTTTTGTCGTGTTGGAAGCGATAGTCTATAAATTTACATAATTTATGTATAAGACATTGAGTGCATCAATGCTGCCATATACCGTAAAATTTAACGTCCTTTACATATTGATCGAATCTAAAAGTAGTGTTATGCCTTAACCAAGAAATAAAACTGAAGTATGATCACAGGAAAAGATCATGAACGAAAGAGCAAACGTTTTAAAGACCCTTTGTTAGCTCCAATTCGAAAAAAAATTTCAACATTTATTACTTTCATGTGCCTGAGAGATGTTGTAAACCTTTCTTTACGTTAAATATAATGGTTTGTGTTGTATGACTTTTATGGTGGATAATTGTACTTTCTGATTCGTCAGATAGTTGTTGATGTTTACCTACTCATAGTAGCTGTCATGGCAGCAAGTGAAGAAACTTGATCAGCTGTTATTGCTGCAAAACCTTCAGTTTTGACCAATCTCATACTATAAGTAGATTCAACGCCATTTGTTTTCCATTCCTGCAGCAAACATGTCTCCTGGTCCCTTTATCTTCCTTGCCTTCCAGGACTTTTCTTTCATTCTGAACGTTTGTATATCTTTGCCCGTGAGATGCAGAACGGAAATGTTATGATTTTATTTTATATCGAAATGATGCAATTTTTAATGAAGATATAAAAGAAAAGCTTATTTGCCTGAACCATTCTTAGGAAACTGGCGTGTATTTCAAGCAATGCTTTGTTATATAATATGATGAAAAATGTTACAACCATGGCAGTGATCTTCATGTCATCTATTTTGCAAAATAAAATCCAGGCTGATTACATGTTCTAGTCCTCCGTAGGTCTATGGAAGTCCTGTATCATCACCGTCATACTTAAAGGCGGTGTAACAGTTGTTATTTTTGAAGGTCCGCCACCAACAGGTGAACATTGCAATAGAAATACAAGGCATCCTATAGAGCACTGAAGATCAGTGGAAAGTTCACTCGTAATAAACAATTAGCATATATATTTTTGTTAGACAGCTTAACTGCACAAAGCAATACTTTAACTGCCAGCAGTGAAACGACCACATTGTTGACATATACATAGTTTTTGCAAAAGAGTTGAAATCAGCAAAAATCTGTTCAGTTTTTCATCAATTTCTTTGAGTGTCATGTACCATGCATGTAGATTTTTCTCATCATACAAACCATATCGTCAAGAACCTAATGGACATGCGTCTGTGCGAAAAGTGAACGAAACAGACATGAAAATGTAAAACGGGAATCATCCCTGACATTGCTAAGGTTAATATGGTAACACAATTCCATGGTAATAACGTTTTTTTTTTTTTTTGTTTTGTCATCCAATTATTAAGCTTAAGAGTGGTTACTATTTAAGCAGGCGAAGGCCGGATTTACTACAATTCAGAATGTGTATGTCAACTCTTCCTTTCTAATAGTGAAATGTCCATATGCTTGAATGATTATGATGCTGTCTTTGATAATTTATTGTTACTACCAGATAGACGATGTGGTTAGGAAATATAAGTGCTACCAACGTTTCTCTGTACATCATACGCTTAGGCCAGAAAAAAATCTTGTTCATCGGATTTTTTGGACCAAGTTCCAGGAGCTGCGAGCGGAATATGTTTTTATATTTTTTTAGGCCGAAGGTAAACGCGGTTCTTTTGCCTTTTTGCACAGATGCAGACAAGGCAAGATAATGTTTCCCTTTTACCAGAAAATCTCAGACAAGAAACACGTACCGCCGATACTCGTAATTGAATTCAATAATATATTTCCCAACAATAACATAGGCCATTGCATTTACAGTTAGTGTTTGCACAACATATTCTGAGTATTTCAACATTCTCTCAGAATAAAACTGAAATGTACAGCAAATCATTGAAATCCAAGAATTCAGTATTGTCATTTAATATTGTCCTGGTGGGACCTAGCATCTGAGTTTTTTCATTTTACTTTGGCCCCATGTTTTGGCCTCTTTACCACTGTCTCTACACATTTAACACAATGGTCTAACAACACTGTACTATGATCTGTTGCCGCAAATTTTTATACTTTCGATGCAATTTTCATTCAATCGGATGCACCGTCCATCTGCTGTCACGATCTTGTTGAACAAATCACCGAACGCAATATCAGGACAACCACTGAATAGCGTCTTTGGAACTAACTATTGGCCATCACGTCGAATGTTGGCGATCAAATTAATACTCATGGTGTGACATGTACTAACCTTTACAAAACGAGGAAATTTCTGGCCAAATCGACCCACTTTGCGTCGTGATTCGCCAAATTCAGACGTCACAACAACATGTTGGCGGTCAACTAAGTCCGAAAACGTCGGAAGTCTCATTCAAAATCCCGTGCCCGCGAAAACACGACAAATTGTAGGGTGCCACCAGCGGCAGTATACTAAAATATTTGTAATGCGGAAGTAAGAATTTGCCGCGATCAAAAAAAATTCCAAATATGCCAAAGCAGAAGCGGCGATTCCGATGAACAATTTATTTTTCTTCCTGGGCTTATGGCAGTAGATAATAATGATGATGATACGGTACATGAGGACATTTCAGTCATTACGTATTTTGAAATAGCATACGACAATTTTTTAAAAGACATATTCATCATTGTCATAATTAAAAAGCCTGTGGTCCAGATATGATGCCTAATGAGTTTGTAAAAAACAATGAGGTAATCGTCAAACAAAGTTAAAGACTCTCCTTTCACTGCTTTCAAATGTATAAACGGATGAATGGAAACAAGGATTATCTTACAATGGTGATTTGAAAGTCTTAACAATTATCGTGCCATGACCTTGAGCTGCTGTATTTACAAGCTTCGATCCAATATTACTGAAGCAAAATTAAGAGACTTTGTCGAGGAAACGGTACATTAGACTAGATCTGATAGGATTCAGAGAACGACGTGAAGATAATTCATTTATTGAGAAAGGAAGAGTCAAATCGAAAAGACCAATAAATAAAATCAACTTAAATGTTGCTCTTGTGGACGCGAAAGCATTTGATAGTGCATGAGAGCGGGTCTTAAAGTGTGTCAGGATAAGGACAAGGTTTAAAAAAACACGCACTAGAGTATTTACTGAAAACAGTATGAAGTCAATGTGTTTTCCCCAATCCTTTTATGAAGCATTCATGTCAAATATTGAAGAATATCGAAAAACTGTCTTGCCATCAGCATTTCTTAGATATTTCTGGACGCATACCATACTACTTCCCTCAAATTGCAAACCTATACAACTGGTGTAAACATACTGGACTGAAATACAATGAGTTTGATTCTATTGTTCAAAAGAGCCTTAAAACGTTGATAGATTGGAATTATAGTTCTGGATGGCGGATTTATGAAATCTGTCAATTGAAAACGAGTAAAGAAAACTTACTGGCTAATTCTTCATTGCCATACGCTCTGCAGTATGTTAAAATGTTTTGACAGATCTTGAAATAATACTTTAGAAATCTCAATAAGAATAAGAAGAAAAAGATGAGTCATTCCTGTGCACCTTGCTATTTGAAAATACATTTTGACTGAGAAAAATGTTTGGCACTTCTTAAAATACTTGACAAAGTGACTAATATATAAACATACTAAATACATTGTCATCCAGGCAATGATATAAATTCATGGTTTACATACGTCTGAGATGTAGAGGTCATTGACTGCTCATTCAATATCTTTAGACTTACATTGAACGATGAAAACTAATGAAACATTGTAGCACATGTGTTATATGATTCTAATTTATTTCTCTGAACATAAAATATAATTGCACAACCACATACTTTAATGCGTGTTACTCAACAGATGTTATTTAAAACTACCTAATTTGATCACGCAGCATTACACATTAAAACATTACCTAACTCAAGAGCATGACAAAGGAATATACCTGTACTCTAAAAACAAAAAGATATAACATTTCTCAACATGTTGTACTTTGATTTTATCTACATTTTGGTTTCTATTTAGTGTTTCTGGGCTTTAAATGACGGAATTTGTCAACGCATGTACCATTATCTGGACATGGAAAGTTTTCTCCATCTTTAAATATTCGTATCATGTTGATATACAAAATTACGCACACACACAATTACATTTACTATTTGACCTTAAATGACCTTATTACGACTGCTTAATATAATAATCCCTACTTTGCCGGGGCAAAACACTGTCACGCTAGCTCAAAGTCAAGATAACTGCCACACTCTTAAATCTGATGTCAACAGAAGCGAATTGTCCCCCGGACAAGGACATTTTGGTGCTGTCCTGGGTATTTGTAAGTCTGCAGCCAAGGCCGCTGGATTAAGTAGCACATCTTGAGGTGAGATGACACAAGGTTGGGATAGATTGAACTAAAGGTTTACCTAGGCAATATCTGGTTCACCAAACATTCTTTTGAATAGCCTGTACAATAGCGTAGACCGGTCACGATACGCTGAATTATTTTCATATTTGCATGTGGAAGCACGCTTTGAGATTAGATGACCTGAGTTGACCTTTCAATCGGCGTAACCGCAGTGTTCCGTCTCTTTCCTTTCTTTTACGACTTAATGGGGGAAGTTTTACCATGAAAATAGTGTTAATTCTCGTCCAAAGGAATATAACGTTTCAAATTTCCACTCTGTCGAATTATATAAACGGTACTCATCTGAACGTCAACACCGTAGTATAAGTGAATAGTGGCTATGTCTTGACAGATTCGGAGGGATTTGTAGCATTGTAGGACGGAGGATGAACGGTGTATTTGTTATATCTGGTGAATTGACTAATTTAACGTGATTTCGATTCCAGTCATAGGGAAGGTAATCTACCAAAGGCAAAGTTTGACTTTCACGTAATACATATATTAGTCATTAAGATAGAATGCGCCCATGGGACAGATATTTGGACTCTCAAATTTCTGTACTTTTTTGATCTACCGTTTGTGAGGGCTCATTTCAAAGCCCTTGGAGACAGTTGTCTTTTTCACTTTCTTAGTATTTTCGAAAATCCGAAATTTAATTTTCCCCATAGAGTTAACACAGGGCTAGAGACCATTTGAATTTCAAACATCGGAAAATGTTGTGCAATTCGTCTCGCTAGTTCCAAACTTTGCACGGTAACCCCCGGTTTTTATCTTTGATATAGTTAGAGAATGGTTGAAAGTTTCACATTGGTAATTTGAGTAAAAGATTTAAGTCTTTCACTTTCGAGTCACATACTATCTTAACTTGGTCACGGATCGCAAACTCAGCTACTAGCTACCAAAACGTTTTCACCAAACGTCCATTTATTAACATTTTGTACTGAGGATGAGCGTTGATGTGAACACTACAATTGTCGTCCAATGTGAACTATTCATCACATGCTATTTGACAGTTGTCTTGTGTTTATTAATTATGATTTTATTTAAAATCAAGAAGTAATGAATATAATCGGCACTGCGCTTTACCTGCTTGTGATATTCGCAAGAGAGTAAAGTCAATGCCATTCCACGTATCGAAGTCAATGCTGTTTCGTTATTTTACAGTATACCAAAAACCTTGGTTTGTTTGAATATATAAGAGTAACCACTTTGCTGTTACTGTCAATAGTTTAATAATGATAAACAGCAAAGCGTAGTAGCTATTTTGAAAATCTGTGGGAACTGATTTTCGATACATCACTATTACAGAAAATTTTGATATAAACGGTAATTGCCTTTGGTGTGAGTATCTTAATTTAGTCATTCACCAGGATTTTTTTCAAAAATTTCAGAAAGCATTCTCTTTTCTGTAGTCTTTGAAAACGACATATTTTTCAAAAACAGTCTTTCTCGGATCACACCTCATTTACCAGATAGCTTGTTTTCAAAATTGTCGTACGACGGGGCAACGCCCTTCTCATGCCTTCACATCCCACCAGAATTTGACACGAGATTACTCCACTCATAATATAAAAGTGTCCGCACGATGTGCGTAAAAATTCCTCTAACGTTGTCAGAAAAAAAACTATGCTAAATCCCAATTTGTGTTACCAAAACAATTTTAAACTCATCACAGATCACATGGCATTTCATCTCTATGACAATAACAGTAACTCTCAATCATTTTCAGCAAATTTTATTTGAATAATATAACTTTGAAAATATTAGTGCAAATTTCAGGTGGTAAGACATTTGTAATAACAGTATCGTAAGAGCGAATGGGAAGCTAATGCTCATGATATTGCAGAAATGCAGAGGGAGGTTGCCGCTTCTAAATTTGCCAGATCTTGGCTGGTGGTAATTATTGCAGTTTTTAAGTGTTGTGGGAGGAGGGTGGTGGAAGGTGAGAGATTTAGTTGAAAGAAATCCTCAATATTGTGGCAATAGGTTTTAAATATTTGGATTATCACACAAAGATTTCATATCGTATTTTCTGTGTATCTCTTAGAACAAAACCAAGCAGCCACTCGTGGAATGATTATGTTTTCTCACCACCGACCAGGAAGAAAACCAGAAAGTTTTCCAGCAAAAACGTCGACTCGTTCATGACGTGACTAACAACATTCTTGCGAAAGCCACATCGGATAAACTCATGATTATTATGTTTTTCACAGAGCGTTCAAATATTATTATAGAAAGTAGTGGTAGGGTGTGCGTTCAAGTAAAGCACTCCTTTCAAAGTCAATATCAGATTAGCAAAAGGGACACTTGGACAGTTTTGTGAAGCTACGTTGTGGTTTAGTCCACTTACACTCCTCGAAATTTAAAGACATAAAGTTTTGCTCAAACTTCCCTTTCGCAAACTTTCAACCATTCTCTCAACGAATCAAGAAGAAAAAGCAAATAAAAACGAAATGCAGTTCACTTTTAATTGTAGAAAAGTCACGTTTATTACTAGGCGGATTTTAAGAGTTTGCAACCGAATGAAATTGTAAACAGGGAAAAATATCGAAATGACTGATGTTTGGCTGTAAAAGGAAAATCGTGAAATTTTCAACACTTGTTGACCAGTGATAAACACGTGTTTCTTTTGAGTTTGTGAATTTTTATACTAGCTAGTGATTGCTTGACTGGTGTAAAATCTAAAATATGTTTCTCCAAAGCTTGTAATACGTGCTGATAGATCCGTTTCCGTATACAGTGATGGGTGTCTTTAATCTACATGAGTCAGTCTGTCAGCATAGCTATGACATCCTCTTGAAAGTCATTCAAGTAACGCGGCGTGGGTAATATGACTGGCACGTGACCGGATTTCTGGTTTGCAAAGAAACTGAATCAGACTTACTTAAGTGGTAGGATGGTATTGTGTGTTCTTCTTGTGTTGTTGGTGGTCGGAGGGGTCAATGACATTGACAGTTGTAAGTACATATATCACCTGTATGTTTGACTGACTGACCAGTGGAAGTCCGATATGATAAAATGATCTAGATATCACTGAATGACACTTTTCAGCGTTATATTTTCAAAAGTTTCAGTAGCCTAGTCTACCTCTGTCTTGGCCGAACCGATAATGTTTGGCGGGAGGACCTGATCTAGCGAGGCCGTTTGGAGAGAGACGAGACTTAGTCACACTTAGTAACGCTTACATCTGACGGCAGCGTAAAGCGTACTGTAGTAACGTTCGAACTGTTTGATGTAGTTTTCGTTTTCGATTATTTTCTAAAAAACTGTTGAGGAAACATGATAGATTCGTGTCAGTTTCGGTTGAAATGAAGTTCATTACGTAACGACATCTTATACCGTCAATGCTTCAAATTGACTGATTTGCTTCAGTGCAGTTATACAGAAATCATTGTGGAAACGACCGCTAAAATATGGAGTGACACTAGAATTTTGTATTCATCTCGGCAAAGCATAACCTGTACGTCTATTGCTTGTGTAAACTCTACGTAATATTCATAAATCAAAGAGGTTGGCGACTATAATAATGTGACGATTTACGAGATTTCTCGCCTGAATTAACAAAAAACGTTGACACTGAATTACAGAATTTTCTTTATTCTGACTCGCATTTCATATTAAAAAAGTCAATTGTGCTTCTTTGCTATAGGCATTCTCTGATCCCATGTGGAATCGCAAATGTTAAGTGGTGTCATACATCTCCTGTTAGGAGTACATATGACGGTGATATTTTCCATTATTTTTCCCACAGACAGTATTTCTTCTCGTTACATTTTCTGACTTCAAACTTATGCCACTCTGTGTCATTTGAACGCGGCCGGAACATCTTGGTGGGTCTTGTACCCATTACTGTAACGTTTTTGCCTCCGTCAATCCATCGGAACGAACGCTTTTGCTTTGGGAAGGTACAAAACGAAGCAAAAACAAAATATTGAATGAGGTTAAGTTTGTGTTGAAACTTTGTGCTGATAAGATATTTTTTCTCGTGGGACATAAAAATGCCTTTAATGTCTTTTATAATTCATGTTACACTCTGCAAGTTTTATTCAAGTTCTTGAATTGAGAAAAAAGAATCAATCAATGGACCAAGACGAGGTTTTAATCATGGTCACGTCGCTAACCTCAGCATTTGTCAAGTCTGTGGCGGTTTTACCGTGACCTTGGGTATACTTGGCATTGTTCTTGACATTACAGGCCCCGCCAGGGCCACCACTGCAGCATACCACACGATCGTAAGTACTTAGATTTTCAATCGATGACTAACATGTGTATTTCAGTGAGTGAAATCTTAAATTTCTATTTAACTGACCTACGAGACCTAACACAAATTTGATTCTAAAAAGAATCATGTTGCCCTCACAAGATTCACTACTGTTTTCTTCGTGCTCTGTATCTTTTCTGTGTGCTCTGTCTTAGTAATGCAAAATACTTTTACTCCTCTTTCATTTAATCTATGAAGCCATGACAATAAAACTATCGATGACAAAGCAACGGAAATTCTAGAACATGCAAAAAGTTTATGCAAACAATAGATGATATTAATTTCGATCATTGTGCACCTCAAGTTAGCCGGCGCATCTTTTTCCCAGCATATTGTGTGCTCAACAGCAGGTGATTCAGCACAGCAGGTGATTCAGAACAGCAGGTGATTCAGAACAGCAGGTGATTCAAAAGAGAAGGTGATTTAAAACTGCAGGTAATTCAAAACAGCTGGTAGTTCGAACCAGTAGGTTATTTAAAACAGTCGATGATTCTAAACATTAGGTTGTCCAAACCAGCAGGCGATTCAAAACAGTAGGTGATTGGAAACAGCAGTGCCAATAAATCTAATGAATTTGCAGGTGTCAATTTATTAATCTAATTTAAAGTATATCTTTACCGACTAGCGTACGTTGATTATACGACTATTTCAAATTAAACTGATGTTTCTTCCAGATTACGGTGGTGGTGGTGGTGTCGTTGGACTGGTTTGTACAGCGAAAAAGACAGATCACACAGTATGTGCAGTGATACAGTCAATGTGTTTTGAAATAGACTGTAAAGGGACATTGAATAAATGTTAAACGTTATATGTTGTCTACAGTTTACATATACTAGAAACATATGACCTATGGAAATGTCTTTGCTGAACATAAAACAGCTTGATAAGCTTTCTAGCTTATAGATTAAACATGGTGTTTTACTCAGATATTAAGGTCCGTGATTGTTTCTATGGTATTGGCGATTCTACTCAGAATGCTATTAGTTTGGACCAGCGGAGCGCTCATTTCCGACTCTATGGACACACGTGAATTTGATATGGTGAGTGTTAAAACCGAAAAAAATTCGTCGAAGCTAGGGAGGCTTCGTTATTTACACTAACATAAGGGACAATAATAGCTGCACCATAACTGTTTCCAATCAACTTTGGATGAAATGTATAATACATGTATGTGAGTCGTAACCGATTTGGAATTCTCTACTTAAAAGATTTTATTTTTATCTATTTTTTATCTATTCTTTTATCTATTTTGCAAAATAAAACCCAGCCTGATTACATGTTCCTAGCCCCCCCCCCCGTAGCTCTATAGAAGCCCTTTATCATCTCCGTCATACTGAAAAGACGATGTAACAGTTGTTATTTTTTAAGGTCCGCCACCAACAGGTGAACATTGCAACGGAAATACAAGCTATCCTACAGAACACTGAAGATCAATGGAAAATTCATACGTAATCAACAATTAGCACATATTGTTGTTAGACAGCTTAACTGCACAAAGCAATACTGTAACTGCCAGCAGTGAAATGACCATATTGTTGAAATTTACATAGTTTTTGCAAAAGAGTTGAAATCACCAAAAATCTATTCAGTTTTTCATCAATCTCTTTCAGTTTCATGTACCATGCATGTGGCTTTTTCTCATCATACAAACCATATCGTCAAGAACCTAATGGGCATGCATCTATCCGAAAAGTGAACGAAACGGACATAAAATGTAAAACAGGACTCATTACTGAATTTGCTAAAGTTAATATGGTATACAATTCCATGGTAATAAAGTTTTTTTTTGTCATCCAATTATTAAGCTTAAGAGTGGTTACTATTTAACCAGGCGAAGGCCGGATTTACTTCAATTCAGAATGTGTAAGTCAACTTTTCCTTTCTAATAGTGAAATGTTCGCATGATTGAATTTTTATGATGATATCTTTGATAAGTTCTTGTTACTACCAGATAGACGAAGTGCTGCCAACGTTTCGCTGTACATCATATGCTTATGGCAGTAGATAATCATGATGATGTTACAGTACGTGATAACATTTCAGTCATTACGTACTTTGAAATAGCATACGACAATTTTTTCAAAGAGAGATTCATCATTAAAGCCTGTGGTCCAGATAAGATACCTAATGAGTTTCTAAAACAGTGAGGTAATCGTCAAACAAAGTAACAAACTCTCCTTTTAAATGCTTTCATATGTATACACGGATGAAGCAAATTTAAGAGACTTTGTCGAGGAAACGGTACACTAGACTAGATCCGATAGGATTCAGGGATCGACGTGAAGATAATTTATTTATTGAGAAAGGAAGAGCCAAATCGAAAAGACCAATAAATAAATCAACTTATGAGATAGTGAAATATAGTCACTTTGGAACGGTCTTTTTGAAACAGTTGCGACGTTTCGGTCCGACTACAACGGAGCTTGATCACGCAATGATGTTAATTATTCAGCGTTAATATGTCTCTGTAACTGGCGGAATAATATGTCCGTAAATTGATGGTAATTGATATCCTTGGTCTCTATTCATGATTGGCCTCCTTACGTTTCAACCAGTCCTGTTCCCTGGCTAGGACCTTGGCATTATGCCAGGAAACGCTATGACCAGTGGCGTTGCAGTGCTCCCCAATTCCAGTAGTCTTTTCCCTGTTGGTGTGTTCTTTAAAGCGGACACACAATGGACGTTTTGACTCTCCAATGTATGTGTGACTACTGTCCTGGTCACAGGTGATGTGGTATATTGTACCACATAATTTTTCCTTCGGTGTTTTGTCTTCGGGATGCACCAGGATACTGCGCATTGTATTGCTATGTTGGTGGTACAAGTTAACGCCATATAACTGGAATACCCTGAACAGCTGTTCCGATAACCCACTTAGGTATGGTAGGCCAACTGAGATGCGGGTAGCTGGATTGCCATCACGGTTTATATTTGAATTCTTAGCTGGAGTTCTGTTCTTATTAGTAGGTATGTCAAGTGCCCACTCCTCGTAACCATTGGCTCTCAGAGCGTCATGGATATGTTGCAGTTCAGCTCTTTTATCGTCAGATGTAGTGACGTACTGGAGTGCGCGGTTGGTCAGCGTGCGGACCACAGATCTCTTGTGGATCAGGGGATGATGGGACTGAAAGTTCAAATATTGGTCGGTGTGGGTTGGTTTTCTGTATATCGTAATTTTGGTGGAAGTGTCATCATTTACATTAATACAGAGGTCGAGGAAAGGAAGTTTGTGGTCTGATTCCGGCTCTATGGTGAATTGAATATGTGGATATGTGCTGTTTATATGTTGTGTCAGTGAGTCTACAGCTGTTTCTTCTGTGTTCACAAATGTGTCGTTCACGTATCGTAGCCACAATGATGGAGGGTAGGGAGCTGTAGAGATAGCACGGTCTTCGAAATACTCCATGTATAAATTCGCTACAATAGGCGACACAGGTGACCCCATGGCAGCTCCATGGGTTTGTTGGTAGAATGTCCCATCGTACACAAAATACGTGGTTCAGACAGAATCCAATAGCTTGATTATTTGTTCTACGGTGAGTTCTGATCTGTCGGCGAGGGCGCTGTCTGCCTCCAGCTTGTTTTTAGTAACTTCTAGTGCTTGTTCGACAAGTCCTGTTTCATAAGTCAGGTCCATGACATATGTACCCACCCTTGCGATTGGTTCATCTGTTAATTTAAGGTCCAATTGTCGTCCAGTGATTAGTTGGACTTCATGTGTTAGGTCTCATTACTATGTATTATTCACTTTACAGCTCCGTGACTGGTTATGTGTAGGTCCGGTCCTTCAGTGTTCACTGCCTCATTATGCAATGTCCCACGTGCTCCCTGGCTACCGCTTAAGTAATACGTTATTCGTGATGTTCACGGATCGGCCAAAGTTACAACGAAAATGCCCGACGAACCTTCACGCGTTAAATTTCCATGTTTTTACTTATCCCTGTCACTTTATGCATTACAGCAGACTCGGTTCAAGTCTGTGATTTGTTAATGTTTGAGTGGAGTGAACGCAACGATATGTATTTTGCTTTCATGTGAAACGTGCGCGTGAGTGGAGTGGACGCGATGAGTTGGGTGAAGGCTATACAGGGGAGTTTCACCCGGAGTAGACTTGGTTCAAGTCTGTGATTTGTGAATGTTTGAGTAGAGTGAACGCATTGATTTGTATTTTGCTTTCATGTGAAACGTGTGCGTGAGTGGAGCGGACGCTACGATTAGGGTGAACGCTATAAATGGGAGTTTCACGCGGAATGGGAATCCGCAGAAACTAACTCACTGTACTGCGCAGACTCAAAGGTAACACATTCAATCGCTGGGAAAACCTGGCCTGGGCTACCAAATTCCGAATAGGTTTGTACAAAATAGGAGAGACACAAGAGAAACTATTATAAATGAATTTATTTTTTTAAAATTCACTGACTTGAACCAAGTCTAGCATTACAGGCATGTTGGCTCGTTATTTTTGTTACGTACAAAGTTAACACTTTTCATTTTCATTTTGATTTGACAGGGGCATTGGCCGCATCGACAACAGTGAGGCCTGTGAATGACAAGAAGAAACAATAGAGCTTCAAGGCATTACGTAACAAAAATTACGTAAAGGTTTCAGGCGTCAGTAGCTCATTTCAACAAACTAGAGGAGGGAAAAGGACGAAATTTTATCCTGACAATATTTAATTCATATATAATTCACAGTATCTCATAAAATACCATGAATAGTGAAGGAACTCTCGAGCAAGGTAATATCTAACCGGATATTTTGACAAATACTCGGCATGAGTACCTTTCTTCATATACTGGGATCGAGCTGCGACCAAGTGCAGGCATCATCCAAAAGTACATGGGACATTGCATAATGAGAGAGTGAACACTGGAGGATCGGACCTACACATTAACCAATCAGAAAGCTGTAAAACGAATAATGCATACTAATGAGACCTTACATAAGAGGTCCCTCCAATTGCTGCTCAGAAAGTGGACCTTAGAGCAGGGGATTAACCAATCAGAGCAAGCAGTACATGTGTGTAAGACATACAATGTAGGTCATTTTGAAACAGGACTACTGGGACACTAGTGAACAAGGCCGTGACATCATAAGAAACCAGTTTTTGACCGGGTGAAATTCGTAGATCTTTCAGATTGTCCACCAGTTCTTTACTATTTTTAACACTGTGTACTGTGTTGCCGACAAGTGGTGTAAGGATTTTGGCTAGGTGGCGGGCAACGTTGTAGGTAATGCTGCCACAGGTAGACACAATGGGTCGGAGTGGTGCATTTTGTTTGTGTATTTTTGGTGTTCCGTATAGTTTGGGTGCTTCTTCAGAACCGGGATACAATTGCCAGTAAAGTTTGTCGCTAATGTTTCCTTCTTTCCTTATGTCTCTCAAGATGTTACTAATCCGGTCTTGTATTGGAAGTGGGGTCTTTCTTCAGTGTCTTATAGGTGTTATTATCAGACAATAGGGTATTGATTTTTCTTTATAGTCAGCTATGTTCATTAACACTGTTGCCCTGCCTTTGTCAGCTGGTAGTACAATGATGGACTCGTCTTTACGTAAGGTTTTCAAGGCTTGACGCTCTTCTTTCGTGATGTTAGATTTGGGTATTTTAGCCCGCTTTACAACTCGTACCACTTCACTTCTTAACTCAGCCGCTTTGGTTTCTGAGAGTTTACTGCATACTGACTCTGTACCAGCGATGATCTCAGCAACTGGCACCTTGGTTGGTGTTATCGCCTTGGTTGGTGTTGGCCTACCATACCTAAGTGGGTTACGGAACAGCTGCTCAGGGTATTCCAGTCATATGGCGTTAACTTGTACCACCAACCTAGCAATACCATGCGCAGTATCCTGGTGCATCCCAAAGACAAAAAACCGAAGGAAAACTATGTGGTACAATATACCACATCACCTGTGACCAGGACAGTAGTCACAATACATTGGAGAGTCAAAACGTCCATTGTGTGTCCGCACACCAACAGGGAAAAGACTACTTGAATTGGGGAGCACTGCAACGCCACTGGTCATAGCGTTTCCTGGCATAATACCAAGGTCCTAGCCAGGGAACAGGACTGGTTGAAACGTAAAGTAAAAGAAGCCATCTACATAAACAACGGAGGCCAATCATGAATAGAGACCAAGGATATCAATTACCATCAATTTACGGACATATTATTCCGCCAGTTACAGAGACATATTAACGCTGAATAATTAACATCATTGCGTGATCAAGCTCCGTTGTAGTCGGATCGAAACGTCGCAACTGTTTCAAAAAGACCGTTCCAAAGTGACTATATTTCACTATCTCCTTTGATTCTTGGAACCATGAACAATATATTTTCCAAATCAACTTGTGTTGCTCTTTTGGACTCGAAATCATTTGATCGTGTATGAGATCTGGTCTTAATGTGTGTCAGGATAAGGGCAATGTTTGGAAAAAAAGCACACACTAGAGTACTTACTGAAAGAGTATATATTTTACAAATCCTTTTTAGGGGCAATTATGTCAAATATTGAAGAATATCGAAAAACCGTCTTGCCACTAGCATTTTTAGATATTTCTGGACAACTTACCATACTACTTTTCTCAGCTTGCAAACCCTATATAACTGGTGCAAACGTACCAGAATGAAATGTGATGTTTTTATTTTATTGTCCAAGAGAGCGTTAAAAGGTTGATAGATTGGAATTATAGCTCTGGGTGACAGAATAATGAACTCTGTCAATTAAAGACGAGTACAGAAACTGATTGGCTACTTATTTATTGCCATACGCTCTGCAGCTTGTTAAAATGTTTTGAAATATCTTGAAATAATACTTTAGAAATCTCAATCAGAAAGAGAAAAAAAAGATGAGTCATTCCTGTGGACCTTACTATTAGTATTGTTTTTTATATTATACATTTTGAGTCAGAAAAATGTTTGGCATTTCTTCTTAAAATACTGGATAAAGTGACTGATATGTAAACATACTACGTACATTTTCATCCAGGCAATGATATACATGAATTGTTTGCATACGTCTGAGATGTAGAGGTGACTGATTGCTCATTCAATATCTTTAGACTTAAATGAATGATAAAAACCAATGACACATTGTAGCACATGTGTTATGTGGTTCTAATTCATTTCTCTGAACATACAATATAACCATACAACCACATTCTTTAATGTGAGTAACTCAACAGATGTTATTTAAAACTAACTAATTTGATCACGCAGCATTACACAATAAATACCTAACTCACGAGCATGACAAAGGAATATACCCGTACTCTAAAGACAAAAAGATATAACATTTCTCAACATGTTGTACTTTGATATTATCTACATTTTGGTTTCTATTCAGTGTTTCTGGGCTTTAAATGACGTCTGATCTGAGCAGTGATACTGATAAGTTTATTAATCCAACTATAGAGGAAGAAGAAAAGTATATCCATTATTAGAAATTATATTATAGCTTTGTCAATACCAGTGAATTTTGTGACGTCATATCCATACATTCTTACTGATAATGTATTCCATTATTCAGCATTGCGGCCCATAGCGAGCAAGTTTTGTTTGTTTTTTTGGAAAACGAAAAAAGGACTGCGCATTTAAAAGGAGGGAAAATATCGGATAAACCATGTTATACCACTCTCCGCCTCGTGCCCATTGTTCTAACCATGCTCTCTAATTTCCATAACCGAATATTTTATTATATACCACCTGGCTTTCTTTTGTTTAAAAAGTGTCCGATTTACAAGTTCTTTTGTTTAAAAGTGTCCGGTTTACTAGTAAATCGGACACTTTTAAACAAAAGAACTTGTAAAATGGACACTTTTTAAACAAAAAAAGTCACATGGCGACGAGTAAAAAAAAACAAATGCGAGACATTATACCAGAAGAAATTTATTTTACCATTAAGTACAGAGGAAAGACACTTTAAAAGAATCACCGGACTGAATTAATTTTGCACGACTGTACATCTCAAAATCAATTACAGGTCACCGTGAAATAACGGTATTGATTGCAAATATCACTTCTGTGTTAAGGTTATTGTTATCACGATCATTCGAAGCTGAAATTTAAGACTTCAAAGTCAGTTGTCAAACACTGAATGTAGAGGTTTCAGTCGCCTTTGGTAAAGTTAAATCTAGCTACAGGCAAACACACACGCAGTACCACAGTCATTGTGGATCTACACGTATTTTTTTTGTACTTGCAGTTTCTGTTGCGCCTTTCTCTGACGTGGCTGTGTAGCTTGGTCTTCCGATTGTGGCCGTTAGCACTGGCGTGACAGGGGGACTTTTCTTTTCCATCTTTGACTTTGGTAGTTGAAGTGCACCGGATACAGCTTTCATTTGTACTTCATCCGCCATATCGATATACGAAGAGCGACTCGGCAATTGCGTGTATGCTGCTCAAAGTTTTCGACCCAAATGAGCAAAGCGTGACTCTAACGTCGATCTGCAAACACCTTTTCACTTCATTCAACCAACCAATCAATCAAACATAATTCATACAATTCAAATCAAACCAGGTGCTCAACCACGTCATCGCACTACAATAGCAACACATGTCAACTTTGTTTTATCCAATCATGGGTTATTTTTTATACTTTCGTTCAACAAGGTGTCAAAACGCGTCAATGTTTTCCTGCCAAAGTTTCAACTTGCACTGCACTAAAATTACAAATAAAAACTTTCGGCCGGCAAACAAGGCTCTAAAACTCGGCAAATTCGTGGTATAACACGGTCAGCGAACTCGTAGTCGGCAGTTTACGGAATTTAACGGTACAGTTTGCCAAAAAACTCCTCGGCCCTGCGGGCCTCGGAGTTTTACTGGCAAACTGTACCGTTAAATTCCGTAAACCGCCTCCTACTCGTCCGCTTACCTATAGAAATACACAAAACTATAAATCTTGATAATGGTGCACAATATTGATAATAATATCTTACTGTATGATTTATCACATTTTTTGAGTCCTCACGTACGCACTTGTCGTCTGTCCGGGTGGCGCTCAGCATGCAGTCCCCGTCCGATACGCTGGTTGACTACTACGTTTGTTTAGCGATATTTCACTAAACGAACGTGGAAAACGGACGAGAACGTCGTGTTTCCAAGCATGCCATTGGTCCACTTTCGTCACATTTGCATGTCTCGTCGCAAATTCTGCAACCCGGTTGGACAGTAGCCTAATTAATTAGTAGCCGACGAGGACTCGTCCGTTCCTTTCGTCGTCTCTCGTCTCATTATAATATTCGGCACTGCTTTGTGTCACGGACAAGACAATTGACAGAAATAGTTGCAAAAAGGGACCGTTCATTGATGCGGTCGACGGGAGGGGATAAATTGTCATGTTAGGGTATATATTTGGAACCTTGGATTGGCGGTGAGATTTTTAGATGATAGGGTTCACATCGTGAGTAGCACGACTTCCACAGGCCAGGAGGTAAACCATTCATTTTTGCTAAGATAAAAATACTTATTACACGCACAATATACGGTGATAGTAGCGATGGTTTTAACTCACTTATATATTAGTAACCAGGCAAAAAAAACAAAAACAAATACTAGACAATGTTGCGGGATTTTCCCTAGCGACCTCTTCGCACTAAGTTATTGTGGCGCTGGGCTAGAAAGGCACACATATCGGCAACTACAGGCATGAACCAACGAGGCTGGCGGTACAGTTCTTTTGTGGCTTTATAGGTCTTGAAATATGCTATCACGTGCTCCATGTTTTGCGACACTGATTAAATTCACGATTGAATATTATGCAATCCATTCGATTCTTGCCTACAAGCTGACTTGCTGGAAACTGTCAGAAACTGTCAGAGGATACTTGTTCATGTATCCATGATCAGCTAATAAATATATACCATTCGGAATATCCCATTCCAGTCCAGAGCCGATACCTGGCAGCAACTGAAATTGTCCATTGTCATTTAAATGGCCCCAAAATAAAGACTGTAGATATATTATATTCCCCTTGTTGTCACAAATTAATTGGGTGCTCATCACATGATACGAGAATCTCCGCTGTAAAAGTTGTGTTGTGGTTCCGTTGTTGGACGATATGTTGCATGCGACATACCCCCCCCCCCGTCAATGGTGCATATTACGTTTGGAAAAAAACTCCCAGTGTCCTCGGAGAGTTTCAATATCCTCCCTTGAAGGCCATCTCACCATTACTCTGAAATAGTGCCACAACAAGGGTACCAAATGGTAATTTCTCTGGAAACGGGTCATATGCTAACTTGAAACCATGATGCCACGTATCTTCATTTAGGTACTTTCTTAACCAGATCAGTACATTGTACCGTAAGATTCGATTTCTTGGTGTCATCGCTCGACGCTCAGAACAGTTTAACCTTGGGATACAGATCGGTGACAATCTGATTCAAAGACTCCTCAGTTTCGCCAGTTTGTATTCAAAACAATGCAATGAAGAAATACATCTTATTTTTTAAAATTTGATTTAAAACAGGTGATAGATATGCAACGTAATTTTCCAAGACTAAAGGCGCCGTGAATGTATCAAGGGACGACTCGAGTTAAACTGGTTGCGCAGCCTACAATACTTGTAACAACACATGCTTTCATAATGACAAATCCCTAGAATTACAGGAACACGATGGACAGGTGTGCATTTATATCGACACTCACTCACAGTCCTGCCATCCATCTGTCATACGCGAAGCTATTCTCTGATTGGAAGGCATGAATCAAGCGCTACCGTGGTGGCAACACAGAGCAGCGTCTGAATATTATAATGAGACGAGAGACGACGAAAGGAACGGACGAGTCCTCGTCGGCTACTAATTAATTAGGCTACTGTCCAACCGGGTTGCAGAATTTGCGACGAGACATGCAAATGTGACGAAAGCGGACCAATGGCATGCTTGGAAACACGACGTTCTCGTCCGTTTTCCACGTTCGTTTAGTGAAAGATCGCTATTACTACAACATGGTTCGCTTCGTTGCCGTGTACATTTGCAAACTCCTAGATGATACTGGGTTTGACACATGGCATATTATGTATGTCAGTGGCCATGCCCATGTAAACGATGCAAGCCTGAAAGGCTACTCGAACCAGCCGTAAACGGGCCAACAACGGCAGCTTGCTGTCATCAACCTTGACCGGAAGTGTCTACGGATATACTACAGCCATTCAAAGTCTCGGTCCAAGGTCAGTTACTACCAACAATCGATCATGATGACCGTGGACTCGTGATCTAACATCTCGGCCACCTAATTCTGATGCACTGACTGTAATCGGAGACAACTTTCATTCATCGTTTTTTTCTCCATGTCTGTGATTTTACCTTGCCTTGTTCTCGATATCGCGACGGTACCGAAACCCTCCAGTATGTTTGTAAACTGTACCTTTCAAGCACCCGTTTACGTCAATGTCTGTCGTTCGCCGAAATAAAATAGCTCTTCTCAAGAAGCCATCGAAAATTAAATTTATAGACACAATTATTATTGAAATATAAACATTTGAATAACAATGTTGAACTCTGTTGATATCGTTTGCAATGAATGCTGTACTACTAGCGACATAATAATGATCGTATTGATCAGCTGATACCATGGCATGCAGCTCGCTGATCATACTGATGTCGATGCATGAACATTCCGTTTTCTTCTTCTCTGGCATTTCACCGTGTCTACTTTTTGAATGGCATGATATTTAAAGGTGATGTTTCAAGTTTGATATAGACGGTAGGGATGCGGTTACTTTTCATTTCCTTCGAAAATACATCGTTTTTCAATTCAAAATGAACCGTGAAAGTGCTGGATAGTTTTTATGCTGAACGCGTGTTCAGTGCAGTGCACTGTGCAGTGTGGAGTGCATGTAATATGTACAGAGTCAGGGCCGATCATGCTGGACGACGCTCACTGGCTTCAAACTCAGTTTAAATTTCCTTTTTTATTCGTTTTCTACAACTACAAATTCACTGGCATTGCCAAAACTATAAAATAATAGCAATAATGCACCCCCTCCCGGCCCATAATGGACTCAAGCAAACTTTGCACTCCATAATGTACTCGGCTTCGCCTCGTACATTATGTCATGCAAAGTTTGCTTTCGTCCATTATGGGCCGGGAGGGGGTGCATTATTGCTTAAAACAACACAGCATCAACCATTCCCTAACAATTGTAGAAGGGCCTGACAGATCATGATAATTCAACGTTAACATTATCACATTGTAGGACAAATCATCGAATAAGAAAAAATCTAGTCAACAACCTAGTGAACAAAGGATGTTTTTATTAGCAATGTAAGCTGACCCAGGATATCGCCATAAAATGACATAGAAGGCAAATACAGTTTCTATTACTTCTTAAGACAGCTTTGTATGCAAATAATAATTATCGATAGCTTGAGGTCTAAATAAAAATGTTACTTGCTCTAAAGTACTAACATTATTCTATTAAGTCGCCTTGTTTGCTGTATACAACATACAAAGCACATAAATGTAAATTAGGCTTTGAAAAAATATAGAAAAATCGAACGCTTGTGTCGATTTTGTCTTTAATAAAACATTATCACAGCACCAGGAGTAAAACTAATCAAAGAGGCAAAGTCCATTGCACACATATCCATTGAATCTTAGATGTAACTTTTAATGTGTTTGCTCACTTATTTGTTGTGTTTGCAAATTGAAATTTATTGTTCATGTCGCAAAATTATTCCTTTTGTTTAATTGGGTAATGGTGTAATACTGCATGTCATTGTTCATGACAAGATTTTTGTTCCAACTAGAATTGATTTTTTATCTGATAGAAATATCACAGAAATTTGTGTTGGAGATGCTAAAATTCCTGTTTGCTATCAGGCCAAAAGCCTAGGCGTCATCCTTGATTCTCATCTCACACTGAGACCTCATGTTTCAGAGATCTGCCGTACGGCAACCTTTCATCTACGACGCATTGCTCGTATTCGTAAATATTTATCAAGGTCTGCACAGAACAACTTGTCCATGCTTTTATCACATCTCGTATTGATTTCTGTAACTCTCTGCTGTATGGACTTCCGAATAATTTAATCATTCAGATTCAACGTATTCAAAACATGGCTGCAAGAATTGTAACTCGTTCAAAAATCTCTCTTCATATCACCCCTGTTCTGTACCAGTTGCATTGGTTACCGGTGACACAGCGCATTGTATTTAAGATGTTAGTCCTGACTTTTAAGTGTATTCACGGGCTTGCTCCCAGTTATCTTTCAAATATGATATCACTCTATGTTCCATGTCGTAACTTGAGGTCAGCTGACCAGTTCAGACTTCGTCCGGTTCGATCGCGCACAAAGAAGTATGGAGATCGTTCGTTTAGTGTGGCAGCTCCCATACTCTGGAACAGTCTTCCATTAGATATTCGGCGTTCTCCTAGCCTGTCAATTTTAAAACTAATGTTAAAACTTTCCTTTTTAAATTTGCTTTTTAGACTTTGGTTTTAGATGGTTTTATTGTAGTTTTTTATTACTGTTTTAATTGCTCTTTGTGATATGTAAATTTTCTCACAGCGTCCTTGATCACTTTGTTGTGGATATTGACGCTTTATAAATAAATTATTATTATTATTATTATTATTTAATGATATTGCATCCGAACATATTTCAGAGTATAATACATATGAAATTATTGTCAAAAGTTACAACTTAAGTCCCTTTTACAGCAAGAAATATGACCAATATCATTCAAAGTATCATTTAAAGAAGACCTTGTAATAATAGAACGTTTTCAGAAAACAAAACAAGTTCGATATAATAAAGACAATAAGTACCTGTCCTGTTACAGTAAACATCTCGTAAATACTGAAATCGAAACCGTCCTTTCAGTATTGTGAGGTCGATCCTTGACTAAGCTTTGAAAATAACGCTGCACGGTATATGAATAGCAACCCAGTGTTGTGTTTCTAGAAATTGAATACTTAGGACAAAATATATGACATAACTCACAACTTGGAAGTTTCTTACTTTGACATTCACGTCCACATTGTCTATGCCCAGCTGGTAATTTTGTAACTCTTCATTATCAAACATATTTAATGATGTTTTGCAGAGCTTCAAAAATAACATTAGTGATTTTTCTATAGCCATATTAGACTTGCCATTGTCATTAAGGTGGATCAGACATGCATCGGTGGAATATACCGATCAGTACGATAATCAGTTTGACTTTATGCAGGATACCGTTATGGTGGGAGAATAATCGCTACCAATGCAAATAACCTGATAAATTTAGGTTACACATGTATTAGAAAAGGTCATTAGGCTTTAATGTAGCGGATAACTTCCCGGGGATGTTACAATACATCAGGTAAGTTTGCAAATATATTCGAATCGAATCAACATACAACTGACCAGCAGGGTCAACATACAATTTAACATAGTCAAGCGAATATCTATCGTCTTTGCAAATCATTGTAACTGGTTTATCTTGTTAATCGTGATTTCACCAGTTGAAGTTTACAGTGTGCCTTACAGCACTCCCTGATAGTGCATGTTGTGTTGTAAATAAATAACATGAATTAATTTACAAATCTCATCATAATTGGCGTTTGTCTTCAACTTTATGAAATGGTTAAGATGGCATTTAGAGATACATTGTTACATAAAAAGAAAATTTAAGTCCCAACTTGCTTTGCACACGAGAAGACAAGAATACTGACAGATTTGCCTTCCAGACAGAAAACAGTGTCTCCTTGCGAGACTGACCCACACGCATCATTCAGGTCAAAGCTCTTTGACAATAACACGTCTTTCATCAAATTCATGTTTTGCAAAGAAAGTGAATCACAGAGTATTATTTTTAGCTGGCTATATCTGCATTCATTTGCTTTATCGAAACTGTCAATCATAGACTGACAGCAACTATTCAAATCACAGTCTTCGAACGTCAACATCTGTAGTGACTCTATACTACATAAGTCTGTCCACTTTTCTGAAGAGCTATCAGCAAAGGTGATTTCACCACCAACGACGGTAACTTTTGTCAGGTAGCGCAATGCTAAAACACAGTCGAGGATATTTTCAATTGTAAACTCGCATGGATAAAAAGTCTGAAAAGCAGTCGACAAAATGACAGGGAGTTCAATACAAAGAGACTTTAGTTCAGGTATTGTCTGCAAACCATAAAAAACTTTCATGCAAACGTTAGTCAAGGCATTACTATCATCTAGAATGGAACGGTTTACTTCAGAATCATTATAGCTTAAGTCACTATCTAACATGTGATTCACTGTGAATTCCACTTCAATAACTTTAGACAGAGTCTTTGATTTCTCGGCATACGTGCCTTGTATGGCCACTTTTCTACCAAACAATCTTACTCCATGTATGACGATCCATCACTGACTAGCTTTTTAACATTCTCTGATATTCGATGTCATTACATTGTTTATCTGATGTTATAACAACTGTTTGAGCAGACTGACATTGCAGCATTGCATCAACAATTGACTTTGCTGACTTTGATAATTTATAACCGAGAGACACATTACTTTTATATGAAAGTCGTCTGGTGTTAACTTCAGATAACTTCTCTAACACGTGAAAGGCTGGTGACAGATTACTTGATCCTTCAACATATTCTATCTTGTTGAACGTTATACTCTTAGATCCGTCCAGTATATATTTAATGTCGTCTTCAATATTTGAAGTGCATTTAATTTGTGCATCTATGAGGAGTATTTGCTCAAGAGTCGAGAGTCGCTCTTGAAGCTCTGGATAAAAACTGACAATGTCGAATTTTGATTTACAAATACAAAATTCGCGGGTGTGCTTTTGATTCTTAACTGTAAGGGTTGTGTGTTCAGAAAACGCTAGTTCACATACTGGGCAACACGAAGGTCCAAAGGATATATGCGTTCTTTTATCAGGTACACTTTTCTCAAGAGCAGCATGTACAAATCTAATGAACTCAATGTCTCCGTAAGGCAATCCGTCGATGACAAACGAGTTTGCATCAATCAGTGACAAACTTCGCACCATATGAGACGTACGAGAGTAAATGTCTTTAATTCCTATGTTACCATATGACATATGCAATGACATCTTTGCAATGTTAACTGATATGAGTTTTTTAAAAAGTTTTGTTAACTTTTTATTTTTACTTTGATTTAAATCATACTTCACTATAACAGCAAATATTACACCGTTGTTATCAACCGATATATATTTTGTCAATGTTCGACGTAGATCGAATATGCTGAAATGCATTTTATTCGTTATGCACAAAAGGTGAAACTTTCCAACCCTTGCATAGATTTCTAAGTTGCCCTTTTCCCAAGAGTAAAGGCGATCATTACAAAATGTCATATGAACAGACTTCAGTAATTTACTACTGCTGAGACAATCAAGTATATTTTTCATGAATTTTAAATTTCCAGCCGGTAAATTTTCAATAACAAGCTTATTGGCAGACACCCGTGATACCGCTTTCACAATGGTTGCAAAGTAGATTTCTTCCCTCCTGGAATTGGTGACTAACCTAGAATCTATCATTAATGATAACTTCCCCATTTCAACTGATTCAAATTTGCTGAGCACATCTGTAATATCTAATGTCATTCCATACTTCAATTTACATATAAAACTAACATCTGGTGATACTCTCTTATTATCGGATGCAGATGTTGGAAACAACTGATGAAGATCAGCCAACTTGAAATACCTCCTATCTATCCCATCAATACAAACGTTTAACTTTCCAAAGGTTATACACAGTAGCAGGTCGCTGAACGGCAAAATGGCAAGAATATTTTCATAAAATTGGATACTAACTAAGCTCTGTAACTCATTGTTACTAAAATAACCAAGTACAGCTTTCATGAATTCTAGATTTACAAAAGGTAAACCTTGTATGTATAAGATATTGACAGACACCCGTGACAGGTTTTCTACGATGGTTAGAGTATGCGCACACATGTCCTTGTTTAGCCATGGACCTTGGAGAGACTCGTCCTCTTGAGCCAGGAGCGACACTATAGGGCCTCTTGTATTTAACGTTACCATTCGGAGATCGGCGGATTGAAGGCTCCGAAGAATATCAAGCATGTCAGAGTCTGTTTTTTTCCTTAGATCACAATTAATCACAACATTTAGCGACACGTTTTCACTTTCTACATCTGCAAATGTTGAAAGCAACCTATGAAGATCTGCAACGTCGAACTCTATTGTATTGCTTTTGTAGTAAAAGATAAACTTTCCAAAGTGTGTTGAAATGTTTAGCGTTTCTGTTCGCCGAATGCCAGAAAAATATCCCCCATCAAAACGCATATTAATGGACCTGATCAGCTTATTATTGTTGAGATAAGTAAGCACTTCTCTCATTAAATCTAAATTTCCAGGAGGCAATCCTTCAATGTCAAACTCATTGGCAGATACTAACACTGGGCAAAATGCTTGATATACAACAATATATGCACATATACTGATTCTGTACATGTGTCAAATACGTTCAGTATACAGTACGTATACTAATAAAATGCAAAACTACTGTGTACACTTAGTGTGCAAAGATCTGCATTACGTATACTCATGATCTGCATAGAAATACGCTACACATATCAACGTATTGGAATGTTCCATATACAAAGATATACGCTGCATATGCAATTAGTTTTCTGTTCCATATACATCAATATACGTAAATATGCTAAGCGCATATCAAGCATTTTGTCTAGTGTAATGACGTAGCTTCCACAATTTGGGAAATACTAGGATATATTTCTTTCTTGTTTAAGCCACTGGAACCTTTATCACTAAGTAAAACAGATTGATGTCAACCGATCCAAATCTGTGAAGAATATCAGTTATATCAGATATGAGTTTTGTATTAAAATTACAATGAATCCATACCGTCAGGGATACCTTCTTATCATCATCTGATGCAAATGTTGAAAGCAACTTTTGAAGATCCACTAACTTGAACTCCATTTTATTCGTTTTGAAATTAACAAAACACTTTCCAAAGTCTGCTTTGATATCCAATAAGGATGTTTTCCACCATTTATTACAATCATCACAAAATATCATATAAATGTAACCGCCTATCTTGTTGCTACTCAGAGAATCAAAAACATTTTTAAGAATTCTAGATTTCAAGAGGCACGCCATAAATTGAAAGTGAATCGGCAGACACCAGTGATAAGCCTTTTAGTATTGCTATTAAATGGTCGGTGAAACCGGTAGGTGATTTGACGCGTTTGCAAATATTAACTGTTATACTATCAATGTTCAATGGTTCAAAGTCAAGAAGAGAATGACGCTCAGTATTATTGATGAATGTGAAATTTTCAACATAACCGCTACCATTGCCTTTACAATTATTCAAATCAATAGTTAAAATTACTTCGATAACTTTTCTTCCGTTTTTTTGCAGGGCTTCATAACATTTTCTATACACTGCCACCGTATCGGAATTCACTGTGGATAGTTTGAACGTAACGCTTGTTGATCTTAAGCGTGGACTTCGCAAAATAGCAGTGTTCACGTTTAGTCTGTTACTGTCGGGGTGACTGACCATCGTGTCGAAGTCAACTGTGAGATTTTCGGCAAAAAAGGGACACAGTATTCAAAAACTGCAGCTGATGTACAACCACTTTCATACAGAATTTCTCTCGGATCTAAGAAGCTATAACTATCTGGGAAGATGTCCTTTATCTGCATGACCTTAAAGATTTCACCAACATTATTTTGCAGTTTGCCGCCTAAAAATGCATATAGTGTGTTGGTATATACAAAATCTATTTCCTGATTTAATAAGTAGATTGCATCTACGAATTTGCATCTATCATTCGTCAAGAGATGGGCCACATATATTGATGCAAAATATTCCTGGAATGTTAAATGGTAAAAACCGTACCTGGATGGAAATTCTGATACTTTTGTCAGGAGTCCTAACTCACGTATATATCGATTGTGAGAGATGTCTTCTTCACTGAAGTAGTCATCAGTTGTTAAACCCCTGTACGACATTTCCCCCATTAAAAGCAAAGCTTGCTTAATCTCCTCTTCAAAATGTGAGTTACAATCGTGATTTCCTCTGTATCTTTTAACAACATAATCAATGATTTCTTCATAGAGTTGTGTACGTGTGTTAGGTAGTTTGTTTGAATGTATCCATATGTCACATAACATTAGAGTATTTAAAGGACTCTGCATGAATTCTATCAAAACAGATTTGTGACTAGATTTCTCCAGTTCCTGCAGAAAGTCTGAAGCTTTTACCTCTTGTAGAAGGTCACCCTGTGAGTTCATTTCGTCAATGTGTTTCTCGATAAATATTCTTGCTTTCTCATAATCAAATCCTTTGATCGACAATTGTGTGTCATACATTTGTTTTGAGTTTGTATCCCTTACTTTCCGAGAAGTAACAATGGCAAGGCAGTCAGGGAGAAGACAGTTTACAGCAGTCATTTCTTTAAAATATGATGGCAGGTCTTTCGTTGGAACTTCGTCCAGTCCATCGAAGACAAAACATACTTTTTCCTGGTTGCTTTGAATGAAATTCCAAAGCTCAAGTCTTTCGCTTTCGTCCCTGACAGCCTTTAATAACTGATTGAATATAGCATCTTGAATGTTTTGCGCATCAGAATGTAACAAATCTCTCAACTCAAAATGAAACATCAATTTAAAACAATTCAGATATTCAACATTTCCCTTTGCCCAATCATATACCAACTGCTTACAAAATGTTGATTTGCCATACCCTGGATCGCCCTCAATCAGTACCCTTTTCGGTGTTGTTAGACTCTCTTCGTCTTTTTCGATGAAAAGATATCTCGTCTAGGAAAGTCTATTTTTTCTTCCTTCTTAGTTTTCAGTTCTAATTCAGTGTAGACATTTGCAAGCTCCAATCTGTTAGTTCCGTCCCACCATGGAAATGGAAGAATCTCAGATACTTTTTCGTAAAGAGATTTCAAATGTCGTTCACATCTCAAGACAATATCTGCAATATGTAAATATAGAAATACAACTTCTTTCTGATTATTTGACACTGATTTCCTGACACTTTGTCGTAATGAATGAATTCAAAGTTCAAAGCAGACTTTTCCTCATATTTTTATTCTTTCATCCCCTTTCTGACCGGTCTGGTCAACGAAATAACACTTCAGCCAGGGTCAGGACTTCTAACAATGAATATCAAATTATCGCATTAATTCAAAAGTATATGATTATATGACGTGATCCACCGTCGTAGATTTTTGATTGTGATCTACAATACTGTATATTGTGCCTACCTGGATATTTAGATTCTGCACGGCATAGTGACTCTGAAGAACCACTTTGGTGTTTACTTGGTGGTGAACCTTGTAAAATGAATAATAATAAAGTGAAGTGTAACCCAAATAGAAATACAAATATTAGGATTTTCAATGCTATCTTGATTCTGACATCAGGGACTTACAAAAATAGTTTCAATGACACTGTGCTTCTATTTTCATTTCGTGTAGCTATGACCTGTATCTATGCTAAGTAAGTCAGTATTTTAAACATAAGTAAGATTATTCAAGGGTGTTAGCCATAGATTACATTTTTCTCGCAATCTCCCAATGTGTTTCTCCTAGTACGTCCACGACACTGCTAGCAGCAGCATTACTGCCTTCTGCACCCAAACAGTCTGTTGGCAATACCGGAGTTAAAGAGTGCGTTTATATACAGGACATCCAACGTGTTCACGAAAGACCTATGCTTCTCCGCTATCATTAAAGTGAGTTATTGGGCATAAAAGACGAAGTCTTTACTCTTATTCAAAGTAAGATCATTTTTTTTACCCTGAGGTCATTGTTTGTGACTTCTGAGCCCTCTTATGATATTATTCGTTTCGAGGTCAAATGAATTTGCAAAAGCTTCTCTGGTATATTGCACTGACTGGTACATGTTTTCAATACTGTAATTTATTTGACAAGGTGTCATATACTCAGCTGCTTGCGTTCTCGCGCGACTGTCATACGTTGAGGACGCAATCATTCCTATGAGGTGTTTACTGATAAAAAGCAATAGAAGTTTTGCTTGTATGATAACATTTCGTATTTTAGTGTCGTAATCATGTTTACTTCCATACATGTAGTGAGGAGGAACAATTCGTGTCGAGATGAAGTTAAACAAATGTTCAGAGATAAATGAGGCGAAGCAAAGTCACTTGAATGAAATTCCGGTCTATCAACATGTTGGATTAATCGTTCTAGCAACCCAAGTATTCTTTGTTCAAACGAGAATAAGTCTATCAGTCAAAAATGTAGGCTGCTCCATATTGATATAGGTATTTCATAAATTATGTCGGTAGCATGAAACAAGTATGGGCATTGCTGATAAAACTGAAATGTTCATATGAACGGGCTAAGCAGTATAAACATATGTAATCCAGAATACATCAGCAAACATTTTACTTAGTTAAACTATGTTGTTTAGCCAGGAGAATAGTTTTTATTTTTGTGACGTTGTAACTAAGTTACTCTCAAAGGCTAATTTTACCAGAAGGAACCAAGCTTCTCATGTCATAAGGCAATGTTAGGTCAAATGTTTGTTAAATTGGTTTGTCATTTCCTCTACGATACTGACTTAATTACCTGTGCTGTTGACTTCCAAGCTATTTCTTACACGTTCCAGTTGGCAGCCATGTAACTCCTTCTCCACTCTCTCAACTTCATCGACTAACGGATGTCGTTTGATGGCTTTCAACAACTCTTTAAGGAGCAGTAATTCTGTTTTCGATATATGACCAGACTCCTCCAGCTTAATGAAAATGTCAGCTGGGCTTTTCAGATGTTCCACGTCACGAGTCGTCAGCTGATCACCGCGCAACAGGTTTCGTAAAGACCTGTCGTCATCTTCGGATAATTGTTCAGACAAAGAGTTGTACAGCCTACGCAAAGGATTAATATGCGACATCGTGACTCGTTATTTCGAAATAATGGCATTTTACAGCAAGAAAAATCACGCAGGCTTCTGAGCAGCAGCACAGACGTATTGAATTTAAACTACGTCAAAGCAATACCCTGGACGATATCTGGTCCCCGGTTACTGGCTCCTACTTGATCCTCGGACTTTGGTAGCTGCGCAGATATTAAGTACCTGTATTTGCATGCTTTGAGAAGAGATGACCCAGATATTAGAATAGATTGAATTCATGGTTCACCTAGGGCATATCGGCTTCCGAATGTCTTCATTTTGAATAGCCTAAATACTAATCTAGGCAGGTCACCCTACTTCGAATATTTTTTTTTTTAATTTGCATATAGAAGCACGCTTTGAGATGACTTGAGTTGACACTTCACTGCCGCAGTGTTCCGTCTCTTTCCTTCCTTTTATGACTTTGAAGGGGAATTTTTACCATGAAAAAAGTTATTTCTCGTCTAAAGGAGAAATAACGTTTCTGATTCCCGTTCTGTGGAATGAAATAAATTTATCATAGACGCTACTCGACTGAACTTCAATACCCTAGTATAATTGAATAATGATAGTGTCTTGACAGTTTTGCAGGACGGAGTGTATATTATTTATTTGTTTATGGTAAATTTACTAATTTGCTGTGATTTGGATTCAAGGCACGGGGAGCGTAATCTATCAAAGGCAATTTGTTACTTTCACCTGATACTAGTCACTAATTGATGTTTAACCTGGTCACAGATCGCAAGCTCTGATAGCCATCGAAACATTTTCACCATACACCCATTGTATTTACATTGTGTACTGGGATGAGCGTTAACACGAACACTGCAAGTGTCGTTCGATGTAAATTCTTCACTTCATGCTACTTGACAGTTATTTTTTAGTATTTTATCGTAATTTTACGAACAAAATCCTGATGTTAAGAATATACTCAGTACTGCTTTTTCCCTGCTTTGTGATATTCGCAAACTAATTTCAATGTTGTTTATCGTATCGAAGTCAGGTCTGTTTCCTTATTTTACAGTGACAAACCATGGTTAGTTTAATTTGAACATGTCAAAGTAGCCACTCTACTTTTATTTTCAATAGTTTGATAACGATAAACAACAAAGCGCAGTAGCTCCTTTGAAAATCTGTCACTGATTACTGATTTTCGTATTATTATATTTCACCAAACCGAAAATTGATATAAACGGTAACTGCTATCGGTGTGAGTACCGCAATGTATCCATTCACCAGGACTTTGATCGAAAATATCAGAAAGCATTCTCCTTTCTATTGTGTTTGAAAACGATATATATTTCAGTAACTGTCTTTCTGGGATCGCACCTAATTTATCTACATATTAGGTTTTTTCAAAGTAGTCATACAACGGGGGATACCCTTCTCGTACTCTTTAATCCCGCCAGGCTTAACCGGCAGATTTCTCTATTCATAACATGTCTACACCTTACTAATTATGCTGATAAGGATGCCACAGTACATAGCATATATTAGAAAGCGGCGAAGATTCATATTTGTGACGTCATCTACAGTAGAAGTGCTCGTAGTTTGGCGGCAGGCAAACTCGATATCACATCTGGAAGATAAGTAAGATCAAAGACGACGATTTTCTTTTAAATTGATCACTTGAATGTGATTGCTATTAATAATGTTTGTATACGATTTGTTTGACACTAACAGAAAAGCTAAGCTTAATATCACATTGTGTTGCAATATCAGTTATAAAGTCACCATAGATCACATACAGGTGCATCTCAATGACAAATAAACGTAAATCTTTTGACATTTTCATCAAATTGCATTAGAATGCTTTGATATTGAAAAGTTAGTGCATATTTCAAGTAGAGAGCCATTTAAGACATTCAGCACGGCATTTGAAATTCAATTGTGGTAAAAGCATAATGGGAAGCTTATTGCATATATTGCAGAAATGGAATAGGGAAGCTGTCACGAGATTTTGTAAGATCTTGGCTGGAGGTAAACTATTGGTATAACAACAGATTGTAAGTGTTGTTTGAGGCTGGTGGTGGAAGGTGAAATAGATAGTTGAATGAAATCCTCAATAAGGTGGCAATTAGTTTAAAATTTTACGATTACGACATATAAACATTTCACATCGTATATTCTGCGTATCTGGTGGAAAAAAACCAAACATCCACTCTTAGGGTGTCACCTTGAAGGTAATACTGTAGGTGACACGAGGACTTCAAACACACAATGGTACAAACAACATCACACGTGAAACGTACACATAGAAATACACGCGTTGCTACGTTGTACCAACCAGGGCAACGGGACTAAAATATGACTGATACTGCTGGATAGTGATAATTGGGTCGGTAAGCAGTCAAAAATGGGAGTTAGGCAAAAATGAGAGTTCGAACGTTCAAAATGCGATATACGAATCCAAAATACTATATTGGAATCCAAAATGAGAGTTGGAAAGTTGAAAATGCGATGTATGAATCAAAAATGCGATTTACGAATCCAAAATTGGAGTTCGAATTTTGGCCTGGATTACGCGGCATAGCGATCAGGCCCTGAAAGGTGGATCGTACCATTTTTCTCGTAGGGATGGCCGCCCCTAACAAGTGCAAAATAAGTATTAGCGACACAACGCGGTCAGACATGAAATTTTGACGATCCAATTTGACGTAGTACAGAACAAATATATTTGTCTAGACTACCGCTATTAAGTGATCACACTCAGTTTCCCTGCAGAGATATCTTTTCAACTTTGTCTTGTGAGTAAAGTATAGTAGTGAAGTCCAGTCACTCCTCCTCCTCAGTTTAAGGGTTACATAAGGGATGTACAGCTACCTGGCACAGCAGAATTCCAAATAGCATTTATTACTTGAAGCGTTTACAGACACGGGTGTTTCCTAATGTGTCCAATCTCAAAGTTTTTGCACTGGCCAAAAGGCGAGGTGGATTGGTCAAGTTTCGACAAAATGTGATCAATAGACCATGTCAAAATCAATAAGAGAAAATGCCTTCATTGAAACTCTGAAACACTGCACGTATCGGAGCAACAACTTCAACAACAAATTACAATGTACACACAACGCTCTCCTGCAACGCTTTTCGGCCGTCCAACGCATACTGCCAGCGGAGCGCAAGAGCGACCTCAAGCGGTCAAATCTTTCCATTGTTTCCCGAGTAAGTTCGATGAATCAGCATGTTTGTTTCCCACTTAGCTTATATACAATTATCCTCTTGATTTTCTCTGACAAAACAGTAACCTAGCGGTTCACACTTTCGATGGGAAACCTCCACAGGTTGGTATAATGATATCCAAGAATTCAACATTTCCTCTTACGGACTTTGACATGTCTATTGGTCACAGTTTGTCCAAACTTGGCCAATCCACCACGCCTTTTGCCACGTCCCTGTTCCATTTCTAACACTGGCTGTGCTGCTCACGAAAATAGGATCAGGTATGGGCTACCATTTTAATCAGAATTGTGACTGCATATTAATGAGCATAGTCACTTTGCAAGATCATGTGATCTGCACATCTACATATAGTGGCAAGCTTGGAAATTGACGACGAAACATCGAACGTTGAAGTCATTTGCACGGCTCCACTTTTAAGTCCCCGACTATGTATTTCTATGATGACATTTAGCGGTGAAATGACGATTATCGTCTTTGTTTCTTTATTTTCAGACATCCCTCCCCTTGCATTTACGACAGTGAATCAAAATTGAATGATTTTTCTTTCTCATTCGAAAATAGGACACTTGTTTCGGAAAACAATGGAGTTAATTACTCCATGGGCAAAAGAAATCTAAATTCGAAGGAGTTTCCAAGTTGGAAATAAATCAAATGCAATCGTTGCGCTTGTATTATCAAGGGACTGTGAGTGGAGGGATTGTTGTACCATTGACCAATGATAGCCATGCTTACAATAGCCCATAACTGACCTTATTTTCGTGAGCAGCGCAGCCAGCGGTATAAATGGGACAGGGTACCAGGTATCAATGCCAAATAGACGCGATTGTTGAAGAAGCGAATGTATCTCATGCGAGCTCGGCCTTCCGTATTTGTCTTTGTACGTAGTGATCTAGCCACGTGCCGGGTGCAAATATTTTCGATAACTGCATGGTTACCACAACGTTATACACGAAGTACATGGGACATTACATTACGAGGCATTGAACACTACAGAAAGTGGCTAAGATGAGGACACAAGGTAACCAATCACAGTGCAGCGAGGTGATCATTACATGATAATGAGACGGAAGAGAAAGGGTCCAGCCAATCAGTGAGCAGTAAACGGATCTTACAGGACCGCAAACACCAATCACTGTTTCCGGTATATATGCCTAGGACAGAAATCGGAGGATATTTTGAAACAGGACTAATAGACGTATATCATTCAGGACATAAATTTGTGTCCTAAACCCCAGCGTCGCTCACGTTGATTGGTAGGTTTTATGTCCCTGTGTCCCATCTGCGTTCATTCATTGGCTACCTATATGTCCTCAAGTCTCATTAATATTTACTGTTCCGAATCCAGTTCATTCATTGGCTGCCTTATGATCTTGTCCCTGCCTCACTTTCGAGTGTTACTTGTCTCGCTCTGCCATGTGCTCATTACTGTAACCTGTAACGCATTTGCGAGCCTAGGCAATTATTACCAGACAGGTAGAGCGTGGTCGCAATGTTTTTGAAGACAAATTTGTCTTCACAAACCTTGCGACTACGCTCTAGCTGTCTGGTAATGATTGCCTAGGCTCGCAGATGCGTTACAGTAATGAGCACATGGCAGAACGAGACAAGGAACACCCGAAAGTGAGGCAAGGACAAGAACATATGGCGGCCAATGAATGAGTTGCATTCGTAACAGTAAATATTAATGAGACTGGAGGACATAAAGGCAGCCAATGAATGAACGCAAATGGGACATAGGGACATAAGACTTACCAATCAACGTGAGCGACGCTGGGGTTTAGGACACAAATTCATGTCCTAAATGGTATACGTCTAATAGGACGTTCACGAGCCTGAGGTCATGAGCGTCCTTCAGACTGATGTGCCCTAGATAAAGCTGACTTCTCGAGTGAAGTAAAAAAATGAAAGAGTCATCATAACGTTTGACATTCAAAGTACGTTTAGAAGTGCAAATATCCAACCTTAGCAGCAGCTACGGTATTCGTGGACCTTGCATGGACATTCCTTCCTCATCAGTAATTGTACGCATAGAATACCCGAGGAGATGAGTTTATTTGTACCGTAGAATTTTTTAATTACTGACAGCGGTATGAAGTACGTACTTTTGTATTCGTTAAAAACGATCAAGTTGGTAATACTTTTCCCAGGCAGTCATAGGCAGTAATTCGAATTAATCCATTCAATTTCAGGCCTATTTCCGGTCAGCCTCTCTACACCTTGCCAATGCATATGAATTTGCCTTTAAGGTTGATGACCCCGAGTTAACCCCAGTCGAACCCAATGTAGACAAAATTCGGACATTGTTGTCCTGTTCGAACTTTTTCCAATGCCAGTACAACCTTTACGAGTTAGCCTTTTCCCGAGAGTAGACTATATATCAAGCCGTCTATTGCGGGCGCTATTCGGCTTCAAACGGCCGTCCGAGCAACGCAAGATCGGTTCAAAACGGCTGAGTCTTTCCGTCATCTGCAGGGAAATTTCATTTCTACTAATCTTACATACGATCATCTTCATGACATTTTCCCACGAAACAGTCACCTATCTAGCGGCTCAATTGTTCGACGGAAATCCTTCACAAGTTGGTAGACTTTTATCCGATATTGGACTATGAAGTGCCCGGTCACTCAAAAAAACCTCGAAATCTACAAGGAGGGGAAGGAGGTGTTGCTCAAAATATGAAGAGAAAGAAGGGGGTACGCAATTGTTTTTTTGGTGCAAAATAAATTGAAACACCTCTCAGATTGCATCATTGTACATATTAATTTATCGATTTTTTCGATTTAAGAGGGGGACCAGTTTGTTACTCGTTTTCGAATATACCATCAATAGGGAAACTGTAGCCTCTTTCAGACAATGATAGTGGGATCAAAATATATTATCTGCTACTCTAGGCAAGGATGCATTTTTATCGTTGACAAAGCTTTTATTGGCAGGGATATACTCTTAAATATGTTTTTTTGTAGTTCCCGACTTACCATATTCAAAATAAAACCATGCAGTACGACGTTATTGCTTTAAAAATGATTTATTTAAGAGTGACTTTTTCACAACTTGACGATAATCTCTCAGTTAGCTACTGTGAAGGGACAAAGAAGGATTCATTATCGACACTAGCTCAGATAGTGCCGGGACGTATCCTGTGTTTTATGTACGAAACGATGGGTTGAGTTTCTATGCTCCCAAGGAATGGCAATGAGGGTCTGAAACAAAGAAAGAAAAAAGGCGAAGATTAAGACACACGGAACGTGTGTGTGTGCTTGGCTTAAAAACTATTTTAGAAATTGCTTCCACTAATGTATAAGAAACTCTTTAGTGTTGTCTTGTTTCTGTGGGAAGTTGCAAATGCCCGAGGAGCCAATGTAAGCTCGTACTCCCATCTATTTTTAAAATAGCAGTTTGTAAGAGGTTTGAGTATTTTACTACCTTTAATGCGATAATTTTAACTTATGTTTTTAGCACAGATGTCTAAAAGCCAAGACAGATAGAAAATTGAAATTGCGTCTTCCGACAAGGATTTTAAGACTAATGGTATACTGTCACCGGTTCCAATTTTTCTACAGTTACCATGGAAAGAGAAAATCTAGCCACTCAAAGATTTTACGCGGGTGGCCGCTTTTTAAAACAGCGCCCTCCCATGGGAATTTTGAATACCAAGAAACGACCCTTTGACCATATCTGGGAATATTTAGATTACAGGTAACTGTATACCTTTCATCGCACAGAGGCTTCTTTTAATGTATCATACCATATGATATCTTGTAATACTCCGATTTTCTAGTTTTAAAACAACTGCAAATGAATGTTGAATCGGCAACGATTTATAGAATCTACTCTGTTGCTTACATTATATGACATAAATAACACATAGTTATTTTGTGCTTACCTGGAATTTCACAGACAATGCCCTTTGGCCGGAAGTCGCAGTATTCATCGTCCCACAGACCGTTGTGAGCGCCCCTGAACCTGTTGATATTTATAAAAACGACACGCTTTTTAAGGGTGAATTCTGTCACGAGGTTGTATACAAAACCTAGAGTGAATTTATAAAAAAGCAGAGAAAAAGAGATAGACAAAGACAGACAAACAAACAACCATAAAAACAGACAGACAGAAAGACTGATAGAGGCACAGACAGGAAGCAAAACAATGGGCAGTTCATCGTATTATAATTATATAAAACCACACTGGACTGAAAAATCTAGCATAAGTAATAATAAGATATGGCTTTGGCTGTTATACCATGTGGCAGATACCTGAGTACGATTCGGTGGATAAAATGCTATTGTTTCTTATTTAATCGTAAGAATGCCGAATTTTATACTCGGTGGGGAATAGAAGGGAACAAACGATCGCTTTGAGCGAGATTCGTCAGTGAGAATGGTTAATATAAGAAAGCCTTGTTTTGATGCGGTCATTGAAAGTCTTGACATTGAATATAGCTTCTACCATTCGTTTGAATTTGAGCGTATTCTTACCAAAGCTGTACGCAATCTTGTCCCAAAGCGTCTTTCTTTGTGTTGTTGTTTGGCTCGCCTGGTGCCCAGTTGCGGAAGTCGAAGTCGCAATGAGCTCCTCCATCACTCCAGATGAATTCACCCTCCGTCAGGCTGTCACTAAGACCGATCCAGAAGCCGAATCTGTTAATGCATGGGCTTTGATGCATGTTATTACTTAAGATGTGGTTTCTGATTGCATCGTCTATAACGCGAGTACGTAACGATGCAAGGCGTCCTGGTGGTCCACCAGGCTGTACTGAAAGGGTGCTGCAAAACTCAGCTGCTTTCTGTTGGTATGGGTGGTCGTCAGGGTCTTGTTCACAGTATACTTCATACACCATACAATCGCAATCTCCCTTTTCACAGTTTTCCATCGTGATAGAGCCTGTGAAGAGCATATGTGATAGCAGTATAATACGACGCTTGAAAGCATAATGGTTGAGAAGTAATATGCATTCTGATGCACACACGTTTTGTTGCATACAACTGTTATATGTACTGTGGAAACGGCCGTCGTGTAGTCACACACATATAAAGAGGCTTATAGAAAAAGTATAGGATGCTTTCTAAAATAAAATAATTCATATCGTGTACCTTGGCTGGCTTGATATAAAATTTAGGAAACTTCATATACTCTCATTATAAATCTGAATTGTTTTCCAGAGTACAGTTGTTTACTTTCCTATAGTCATTATTTAGCTGATAATCAGAAACTCGTCATATGAAGTACTGGAGCATGATTTGATAAGCTAAAATAGACAATGCCATACGTCGTGCCGATTACCTGTTTTGTGATAAAAGGCAAAGACTGACTATTGTACCATGTAGCTGATACCTTAATACGGTTTCGTTCGTAGCAAGATAACATTTAGGTAAATCAGACCTACGAGCAAGCGGGTGCTCAAAGCATAGAATGTAACGCATAACGCAAAGTCAAATGTTTTTGATTGTATCTTTAGACACCTTGGTTCAACGCATCTTGAAACGCCAAAGCCAACAAAACGTGCATTAACACAATAATTTGGTGTTACACTCCATATTACATAGTTACGTAAATTTAGAAATGGCGCAAGGTAGTTTGACACATAATGCCTCAGATAACTGGAATGTACTAAACGAGATTACAGGCAGCATTCAGTTTGCTAATTATATTATACATTTTAGTTTAAATAATGTTATCAATGAAACAAATAATGGAATATAGTGAGTAAATAGGGTGACTTACTTGGACCTTGCTACTCCGGCATGATGTTAAAAAGAGAAAATACTTTGATTAGCCGATTAACGTTTTATCAAGAACGACAATATGCACTCCCTTTTAGTTCCGACGAATTGAGCATTTCGTAATTATCAGCTAAATCACTTATTTTTTGCGTGATTCGAGCAAAATCGAAGCCCTACTGTAACTCTAGCAGGACTTCATTCAATCCTTCAAAAGACAAGCCAAGACTATATCCTTGGCTCTATAACCCATTTTAAGTTTCACAAAGCGTACAAATATTCTCTTCCTAATGCGAAGTGCGTGTTGTTGTTCACATTGCATACATAATACCGCGAAAAAAAGACAAAAACAATATTTACCGCTTTTGAAACTTAATAAGAATCACTGTAATACTGCTAAGAGTAGACAAAACTTGCGATAATGAAACCAGTGTTTTTTCAAAATTCTTTTGATTTAATGGGCGGTATAAATTATGTTTACTTACAGCGTAACACGTCACTGCACAGGCAAAGAAGACGGCAGCAAATTTAAATTCATGTTTGATGCAATATCTGTAGAAAAAAGCTACAGCGGCGTCAATAAGTAGAAATATTCATAATATTATATCAAGTCCCGCAGCGAGACTGGCAAAACTTCCTATCGATCGCATTCGTATTACGTCAAGAGCTTACTGAAATGACCTTAGTTTACAAAGACGTTTGATGAAACCACTACAATTACAAGCTTACATTTTGGACAGACTGAAGCTTTTTCGAAAATTGGAGATCCAATATTTTAATCTTAGTCCACTTCACAAGCCGAGAAAACAACTTGCATAAGTCCTTACTAAATGCAGAACATGAAAGATTCACGGCATCAGAAGACTACACATTGAAAAAGTAATCTCACAGGCAATGTTAATAACAAATGAAAAATATCGTTAGTGGTTAACTTACCAGTCTCAGCAGTTACACAAGTGGTAGAGCTGGGCTTCAGTGATGCTCCTGGTGTTCACTACACCTGATTATATAGAAAAAAGAGGCGGGGCGTATCCGACGCTTCGTCAGTCATAAATCACAATAGGGATTTAGATTGCATTTTTTATAAACCGAAACCTTCATTTTTGCCTAGTGACATTTTATCTCAAAAACTGTCACTGAACATCTGTTCCAAACTTTGTCTATAACTCTTTCCGTTTGACCGCAAATAAACATTTTAAAGTGTTTTGCACATTATGCCAAATCACCTTCGTATTTAGGAAGTGAAAAACATTGAGAATCAAATGTGGCATATAGTCACCAACCGGTCAGGATATACTGTTTTATTATCGATACCACCTGGCTAATAGTAAAAGTCTTTATATGCGACAATTTTCCAACTTTTTTACAATGCGAGTATACTTACTATCAGTATGTTTTTGTTGCTGCTAAGGTAATCAAGTTCTTTTATTGAAAGCGTGTTTACCTTTACGTATATCGTAGAAAATAAGACTGGTGATGGAATGGTGAAAAAGCTGAAAGACCTCAGGAAAGAGGCAACTGTGACTAGTAACAAAGCCTTAGCTGGGCACATTTGCAATAGTCCAGCCTGTGTTATCATTCCATTTTCTTTTTGTATCTGAAGAATGTCAAGTAATTTCAACATTTTGCAAAATGCTGTGGCAATTTCAGAAAAACATCATAAATATTTATAAGTTCATCTCTTCTGTGAAGTATAATGAGAAATTTGCTTATAGTCAAATATAAATTTAACTTTTTTCAATTTTTTCATAATCACGGTGAGATAGCCCTTGATTTAACTTTTACATTTTATTTCGATTATATTAATAAATGTAGCTGTCCTTCAAGGTGAAAAATGCGAGTGATGTTTTCAAACTTTAAAGATTTTAAATCATAAAAGTTTGATTTCAAATCAGTATTGTACAGACGGAAACACACTTTTTGTATAAGCAAGATGCGAACGGGATAGATTTCTTGCAATTCTTGATTAGGCTTTTAAATCGAAGAGGTTGCATAAGTTAAGCTATATAGTAAATGAAAATGTACTTCCAATGTATATTAGCACAATTCTTGAAACATTTTAAAACATGATACACTTCAATATTACCCCCTAATGTATAGTAATCTGTATTCTCTCTCTGATTGATAATTGATGCTGGGAACCTTTCTTACAAAATATTGATTCTTCTTATCTTTTTTACAGCTTGCTTCGATGATTTGAGCCTTCATTTTATTTTAGTTGTTACTTCTATCTCTTTCTTGGCTGGTTTATTCGCATTTTTGTTTCCTTTCTTTGACATCTTGGTTAATTTATATATACATCTGATGATTGAAACTAAGGTTACATTATTTTGTATTTATATATTTTTTATTACTTCTTAAAGTAAACCAAAGGCCATAAAACACATTTGTGGGCACTTTAGGAAAGTATAAAAACAACATATAGCTCATAAAGAATAAAAAATCACGAATAGATAAATATTGCGTCACAATCAAAACAAACAAATAAAAACAATTCAGGTAAACTAGTAAAACACGCACTCTGCAGGAGTACACGCCAAAACTTGGCAGCAGAGCCAAATAAATCGATGTTCGAATCAGCTTTAAAAACGCTTACTCGGAAAAAATAGCTGTCTGTTCGGTATGTTAAAAGATATTTTGTACAAAATGGACAGACAATTACAACATACCTTGACCAGTTTGTAAACTATAGTAGCATATCCAACTTCATACTTCCTCACCAATGGTGGAAGCTAAATCCATTACATAGAGAATGGTAATTTGCTGAAATACATGGTACAATTGATTAAAAACATAAAATTTCATACGTTTTGTTCCACACAAATGATTTTATAAATTAATGTCACTTGCCATGAAAACCGTATAACACTGCAGTATCAGATCGCTTCGCACGTGGCTTACATACAAGGTTTCAGAGTAGAAGTGTTTGAATAATTAGCACGGGTACGCTTAATGAAACACATTACTCTTAAAGCTTTCCCGACAATACTGTATATTTGAGTATGAAAACACATCTGTGAAGAAGTGAAAACAGTTCCTAAATGTTTGCCACTATGATTTGAAAGAGAGAGAGACAAAGAGACAGAGAGACGAGAGAGAGAGACTGAGGGAGAGAGAGAGGGAGAGGGGGAGATAGAAATTGTCTGTGATTGCTTTTCTAGTACAGACAGACTGACGGAAACTGAGGCAGGTACAAAGGATGAAGGCGACAGTAAAAAGAGACAAATGTTGCTGTTTTCCAAATACTCAAATAAATATCATTAAATTTCAGTGTTTCGTGCTCGACGGGATCGTTTGAATAAAATTGCTTATAAAAGAGTTTAAGTTAGTAATGACGATTCTCTGTAACTCTTTTGTAATACTTTAATACTTAGAAAACACGTAGACCTGCACCTTGTTTATTGCTGTGCAACGGCATCACGCATTGCCATGTGATAACTTTGTTTGATTGTAACTTGAGTGAATGTTAATTCATGAATTAATTCTAGCTTTGATTTATGACATAATACAAGTTTTCATGCATGCTACGGTGAAGCGAACACAGTTGGCGTGATTAGAGACAATGGATCATTTTAAAATCGCTTTGATGTATCAACTTGTTGAACAGCTTTTCGTAGGTATCAATCACAGCAATATCACATTAGTACATAATTTATAGTTCAATTGTTCATCTCCATAGAAAAACTACCCGTGTCATCAAACTTACGTTAAGTATATCGTCTTTGTTTCAAAACAATACAGGACAGAAAAGTTGTCGTGGTTTCATGCGTGCATTCAATTGTTCCATGGAGTGTTTTGATATTATTTTTTCTTTCTGTCAGGTTTCTGTTAACTCTGTGTGCAAATGTGAAGTATGACAAGTAACCAATCGCGTCCACATCAAGCCGTCGTGAATAATATGACAATCACGGCACTATCACATTAGTACATAATTTATCGTTCAATTGTCCATCTCCATAGAAAAACTAACCGTGTAATGATATTACCGTATAACCTATCGCTGCATGTTTGAACAAAAGTAATATAATGATACATGGCAGTACGGCTCGCAAGACCGTGAACAACATTTAAGTCGGCTTGGATTTCATCGAAGAACTCACGGTTCGAAACGACAAATTTAGAGTCTGTCAAAATGTCTCGTGGAGATTAAACTTTCGTTTCGCTTAATTAGTATCTCCCTATTTACCTTGCCGTCTCGTTCGTTAGGATGTAATGCATGTGTGTCCCACATATCTATATCAACTTGCTGCTTATTTGTTTGATTTGTTTGTTCATTTGTTACCTCTGCCTCCGAGATCCTGCAATAATGCCTAATCTGTCTCTGTTAGTTTTCTTTGTCAGCGATTTGCTTAATTAAGTCGCCGTCAATGACAAACAGAAGATGATGTGCTGGGTTGTTTTACACATATTGAGTGTAGCTCTTTTAAACATGTGAATGAAAAAGTCGGAATGATTCATGCAGTGGATCGTTTGGCATTTATTTTATGAAAAACGTGATGCATATGTTTTTATTATACATGTATCTTTATTTCACTCGTCTACGACCTATTTGCAAACTAAATTCTACAGCTATTAAGCGTATGCTGAAAGCTTTTGAGCAGCCAGAATGACTTTCCTTCATATTTAAGCTGCTATGAAGAAGCAATATGTGAGGAAGTAATACTTCTCACTCCTATTTTCAGATCACGCTCATTACGTATTTTATACAATACATGAAAAATCTTTCGTAACATAAATGTCCTCATTACCAAAACAGCAAAACATATTTTGTACGAAAAACAAATCGACAAAATACAACATGTCCATGAATATAGTCTGGCGGATAACAAATTACATTACAAAAATTTAACGTCGATATCTAAAGGTTGGATTGATATATTCTTTCCAATTCCATTTCTTGATCACATGGGATGGTTGGAATAAAATTACACACTGAAAGAGTTTAAAGTTAGTAATGAAGATGCTCTGTGACTGTTTTGAAATACTTTAAATACTTAGGAAATTGGGGGTTGTTTTGTGATGATTTCTACGTATTTAGTACACTTTTTCTTTCTTTTGTCGATAATATCAACCGTTCTGGTCCCTGTGCCTGATTGAATACTACCATCCTTGGCAACATAATAGCTCTTCGCTACAAAATAAAACCATTCCCTCTTAATGGCTTTGATAGTTTATGCTGGCCTTATCTGCTCACTTGCATATACTTGTATGTGGGTTCGTGTTTTGTGCTTCATTGCTGTGGAAGGATAGCGGATGATATTACGACAAATTAGCTGGCTCGCTATTTAATCTATATAAATATATATTCGAGTTGTCTTCATCTCCAACCACATTTCAAGAAGAGATGGTACACAATTGCAAGGTTGCGAGTTCGAATTCGAAAACAACTTGAAGTATTATACTTAATTTTCACACGGACCTGCACCTGTATTGCGGTTGAACGGTAAGACAGTACACACTGACATGTGATATTTTTGTTTGATTTTAACTTGAGTGACATGATTAATTCATGAATAAATTCTAGCTTTGATTAATGACATAATACAATTTTTCATGCATGTTCGCGAAGCGAAAACAATTTAGCTTGATACAAGAGAATTGATCATTTCGAAATCGCTCTGATGTATCAACTTGTTGAACAGCTTTCCGTAACTAAATGTTTTGGCTTAATTTAAGTATATCGTTTTTGTACTAAAATAATACAGGACAGAAACGTTTTGGGCGTTCTATGCGTGCAATCAGTTGTTCTATAGAGTGTTTCGAACATTCGTCAAGGCAATATTTTGCTTGCTGTCAGGTTTTTGTTAACTCGGTGTGCAAATGTGAAGTATGACAAGTAACCAATTGCGTCCATATCAAGCCGTCGTCAATAATATGACAATCACGGCACTATCACATTAGTACATAATTTATCGTTCAATTGTCCATCTCCATAGAAAAACTAACCGTGTAATCATATTACCGTATGACCTACCGCTGCATGTTTGAACAATAGTAATGTAATGATACATGGCAATACGGCTCGAAAGCAACATTTAAGTCGGCTTGGATTTCATCGAAGAACTCACGGTTCGAAACGACAGATTTAGAAGTCTGTCAAAATGTCCCGTGTACACTCAATTTTACTAAATGACCCTTCCCCTTAATTAGTATCTCTCAATTTACCTTGCCGTATCGTTCGTTACGAAGTAATGCATTTATATCCCACATGTTTATATCAACTTGCTGTTTATTTGTTTGTTCATTTGTTACCACTGCCCTCGAGATTTTGCAATTATGCCTCGTCTGTCTCTCTTAGTTTTCGAAGTCAGCGATTTCCATAAATTAAGTCGCCGTAATTTACAATAAAGAGATTATATGCTGGGAGGTTTTACACTTATCGAATGTAGCTATTTTAAACATGTGAATGAAAAAGTCGGAATGATCCATGCAGTGGATCGTTTGGCATTTATTTAATGGAAAAAGTGATACATGTGTTTTTATTATATCTTTATTTCATTCGTCTACGACTTATTTGAAAACTAAATTCTACAGCTATTAAGCGTATGCTCAAAGCTTTTGAGCAGCCAGAATGACTTTCCTTCATATTTAAGCTGCTATGAAGAAGCAATATGTGAGGAAGCAATACTTCTCACTCCTACTATCAGATCCCGCTCATTACGTATTTTATACAATACATGAAAAATCTTTCGTAACATAAATGTACTCATTACCAAAAGAGCAAAACATGTTTTGTACGAAAAACAAATCGACAAAATACAACATGTCCATGAATATAGTCTGGCGAATAACAAATTGCATTTACAAAAATTTAACGTCGATATCTGAAAGGTTGGATTGATATATTCTTTCCAATTCCATTTCTTGATCACATGGGATCGTTAGAATAAAATACATACTGAAAGAGTTTAAAGTTAGTAATGAAGATGCTCTGTGACTGTTTTAGATACTTTAATACTTATAAAATTGGGGCTTGTTTTGTGATGATTTCTACGTATGTAGTACACTTTTTCTTTCTTTTGTCGATAATATCAACCGTTCTGGTCCCTGTGCCTGGTTGAATACTACTAACCTTGGCAACATATATTCGAGTTGTCTTCATCTCCAACCACTTTTCAAGAAGAGATGGTACACAAGGTTGCGAGTTCGAATTCAAAAACAACTTGAAGTATTATACTGAATGTTCACATGGACCTCCACCTTTTTTGCTGTTGAACGGTAATACACACTGACATGTGATATTTCTGTTTGATTGTAACTTGAGTGACATGATTAATTCATGAATAAATTCTAGCTTTGATTAATGACATAATACAATTTTTCATGCATGATCGTAAAGCGAAAACAAGTTAGCTTGATTCGAGATAATGGATCATTTTTAAAGCGCTCTGATGTATCAACTTGTTGAACAGCTTTACGTAGCTAAATGTTTTGCCTTAATTTAAGTATATCGTTATTGTACAAAAACAATACAGGACAGAATAAATTTGGGCGTTCCATGCGTACAATCACTTGTTCCATAGAGTGTTTCGAACATTAGTCAAGGCAGTATTTTGCTTGCTGTCAGGTTTCTGTTAACTCGGTGTGCAAATGTGAAGTATGACAAGTAACCAATCGCGTCCACATCAAGCCGTCGTGAATAATATGACAATTACGGCACTATAATTTATCGTTCAACTGTCCATCTCCATAGAAAAACTAACCGTGTAATGATATTGCCGTATGACTTATCGCTGCACAAAAATAATGTAATGATACATGGCAGTACGGCTCGAAAGCAACATTTAAGTCGGCTTGGATTCCATCGAAGAACTCACGGTTCGAAAGGACAGATTTCAAAGTCTGTCAAAATGTCCCGCGTACACTCAATTTTACTAAATGACCCTTCCGCTTAATTAGTATCTCTCTATTTACCTTGCTGTATCGTTCGTTACGAAGTAATGCATTTATGTTTTACATATCTGTATCAACTTGCTGTTTATTTGTTTGTTCATTTGTTACCTCTGCCCCGAGATTTTGCAACAGTGCCCGTGTGTCTCTCTTAGTTTTCTTAGTCAGCGATTTTCTTATATTAAGTCGCCGTTATTTTCAATCAAGAGAATATATGCTGGGAGGTTTTACACTTATCGAATGTAGCTCTTTTAAACATGTGAATGAAAAAGTCGGAATGATCCATGCAGTGGATCGTTTGGCATTTATTTTATGGAGAAAGTGATGCATATGTTTTCATTATATCTTTATTTCACTCGTCTACGACTTATTTAGAAGCAATATGTGAGGAAGCAATACTTCTCACTCCTACTATCAGATCCCGCTCATCAAGTATTTTATGCAATGCATGAAAAATCTTTCGTAACATAAATGTACTCATTATCAAAAGAGCAAAACATATTTTTGTACGAAAAACAAAATACAACATGTCCATGAATATAGTCTGGCGAATAACAAATTGCATTTCGAAAAAATTAACGTCGATATCTAAAGGTGGGATTGATATTCTTTCCAATTCCATTCCTTGAGTAAACTTTATTTGTTCAGTCCAACAGATAAAAATATAACTACTGGCCCTCTGTCAGCATTAGGCAATTTGAGAAAATTAGCATAATCAAAATGGCTGCCAGCTTATTGCACTTTGTATGAGAAAGAAGACTCGAATGGCTTTATACATACTTTATACATACGGCAAACTGGAACATAAATGTTGGCATATATTATTTGAATGACATACTAATTTGCATAATTTCAAGATGTCGGTCAGCTGTAAACAATTCTTTGTTAAGCGTAACTCTACATTATTATCATTTACTGTACTTTGTGCAGTTATTTTAACACAGTAGATTTTACATCACTGTTTTAATAGTCGCATAAACTTCTATTTCTGTTGCAAATTTAATGTTAATAATCAGACATGTAAGCAGCCAACAGATATATCGATGATCTCATCAGTTTAAACAATCCTGGTATAACCAATTATCTACACCACATCTACCCAGATGATTTAGAAATAAAAGAAACAACTGAAAGTGTCGACACGGCTTCATACCTAGACGTATTGTTTGAAATTAGACAAAATACACTATATACTAAGCTGTATGACAAAAAAGAGACGATTTCAATTTGAAATCATAAACTTTCCCTTTTTGTCGAGCAAAAAACCATCATCTCCAGCTTATGGTGTGCTTATACGAAAATACAAATCAGTTCTTCTCTTGGGGGTCCAATTTTTTTCAATCAATGATTTAGAGGGTCAAATTTTACAAAAGATTTTTACAGGTCTTAACAGGTAATAACAAGTGGAAAAAGAACACTTTTGTTCACAAAAATAAAGTTTTCATGTTGACCGAGAGACATAAGTATTATGGTAATAATCACGATATAAATTAACTGGGTTGAATGGTTGAATATACAGTACTATGAAAACACGATATACTGCAAGGCGTACTGTTTTATTTTCTTGAGAGTAACGTTTGACGGAAAAAGGAAGGCATTGAGACGACATTAATACCCTAGATAATGACAAAAACAGCGACATTAATATTGACAGTGTTGTGTTCTAAGAAATCAACTTTTTACATTTATGTACATGCCACAAAAAGGACATTTGTTTACATTACACTTCATAGTAAGTCATAACACAAATTACCAGTGTCTCCTTACGTAGTTTTTTTCAACAATTTATGTCATTCTACACTGATTTGACAAAAACCAATGGTTTTCTAATGGATAATGATTAATTATTGACGATCCTCTGTGAAATATATGTCAAAAAAATTTAAAAAAATCATATGTCGGTGGCCATTTGGATATTGAATGATGTTACTGGACAATAATCTGCATAATTTCGGACGAACGTTTTATGGTGATTCTAAAAATATTTATTTCAGAAAATACTCGTTACATTAAATTTCTTTCTGCCGGTTGCTAGGGATAAGAGGCCTAGTCGTAAGATATAATCAAGTTGTGTAGATACATGCCAAAAGTTTGTTTCGGAGCAATTTTCACCATTCACCATTGACATTTAAGCAATTTGTAACAAAATGTAATTTTCAAAAAAAATGACGAAAATATTGAAAATTGCCCCAAACAAATTTTTGGCATGTATCTGCACGACTTGATTATATCTTACAAGTAGGCTTCTTATCTCTAGGAACCTGCACAACGAAATTTAATCTAACGAGCATTTTCGGAAAAAAATGAGTTTCGACAAGGAAAAAAAGAAAACAAAATTGCCCCCAAACATACTAATATGTGTATTTCATCAAGATTTCATCAAATACGGAACAGTTTATTTGAAAATTAGGTTTTGTTACAAATCGGATAAATTTTCTTACAAATAGGGTTGATTGTTACAAAAAGGGTTGATTGTTACAAATAGGGTTGCACGTCACCCCTATTTGTAACAATCAACCCAATTTGTAACAATCAACCCAATAGAGGTTTAGTAAGATTTCGGTCAGAAAACAAGATTCCTTAACATTTTTGACCGAAGTTGGTGAAAATTGCCCCGAAACAAACTTTTGGCATATATCTGCACAACTTGATTATATCTTACGAGTAGGCCTCTTATCCCTAGCAATCTGCTACACGAAATTTAATATAACGAACATTTTCGGAATAAAATGAGTTTCCACTGGGTAAAAAAAGGAAAATTGCTCCAAAACATATAAATATGTATATTTCATCAAGATTTCATCAAATATCACCCCTATTTGTAACAATCAACCCAATTTGTAAAAAAAAAAACAGTATCGGAAAAATGAGCTTTGACGAGGAAAAAGAAGAAAATTGCCCCCAAAATACAAATAGGCATATTTTATTAATATTTCAACGAATACGGCAAAGTTTTCTTGAAAATTAAGTTTTGTTACAAAGAGTGTTTATTGTTACAGATAGGGGTGATACAGTCCTCGACCATCTCCCCCCTCAGTCGGCTATGCCTTGACAAGTCGACCCACAAAATCAAAAGTCAATATACTGGTATGCATAAAACACGATCTAAATCGCTCGAATCTCTCAAATTCTTAGAACTAATGTTTTATTCAATTTGGAGACATCGGTGTCGAAATAACACAAAATGAATATTTTCTGAAGATTGAACCGTGATCCCGACGTACTCAACCAGCAAATGTAAAACTTTTATGAGGTCAAGATGCCCAGATTATCGTGTATTACATTATTTGCCAAATATTTGTCGTGACACGTCGTTTGCATTGGAACCAAAAAGGTACAAAAATCAGACGCATTCCAAATCTTGGACAGGAAATATCGTAAATTTCTCAGACGTAATGAACTTTGACCGATATGCAGCAGACCTGCATTGCGTCGGTTATCGAGATGATGGCACGTGCACTTGCTCACGTGGATGCGTTCTACGCTGGAAGTGACGACGGAACAAAACAGAGTAAGTCATCCTTTTTAGCGCCTTGGTCAAATAAACATTTGTTTATTAGTAGACTAAGGGAGATACATACGACACTGCATGGGAAACTATACACTGATTGCGTACGGCTTGACACCTCTGTGCCGGGGTATTGAACATTTCTTGATTTGTCATTCTGAGTTTAGCATAATTAGTTTGCCAATGACAACGCGTCTGTCCGACTCCGACTCTTTCGAAAGTATTAGGATATCATGGACCAGACACACCCTTAGCGTGATGAGCGATTTTTGGCCCGAAAACAGCATCTGATGCAGGCCGATGACGTTATCGTCACAAGAAGAAAATTGATATACGATTTGCATGACTGTCGTCCAATTGTTAGGCTGCGTTCTCAAAAAACGGTTGGGGACTGGAGGAATTCGGGGGGGATTCGAAAATTGTGGGGGTAGTAGAGGGGGGACTTGGAAATTTTGCTCTACTTGTAGGGGGGACTTGAAAATTTTCGGTTCTCTTTCCATTTTTATGTCATCAAAATGTTGTAATGTTAGTAATAATTCAACAAAATCTAGAACCATTTTCACATTTCATGACCTTTATGTCAAAAAAATCTAAATGTGTGATTTGTCGTAAAAAAAGACAAACGTGAGCCTAGTAACAGGGCAGAAGGTGCAACTGTTAATGATTTCTACAATATTTGTATGCAATATAACAACTACTGTTTCTTGCTATCTCCCTTCAACATGCTAAAACACACAATATGTAGTTTTCGACAAAGCCTGTCTATCTATTTGGTGATAATTTAATTGGAGTCCAGACTGACAGTCAGTTGTCAGTGATACAAATGCATGGTACACATACATAGACTGTAATAGCAAGTTGAATACTAGACAATTCAAGTAGAACAAGAACGCAGTTGTAAAACTGAAAAAAAACATTGCCAAAATTTTCAAAGTTAATACAGCTACTGCCTATGGGTAGTGTCACTATCATTAATGCTCTGCTACTGCAGTGTCACTGTCACTGCATACCTGAGCAGTGACAGAGATAGCTCTGACTCTGATGTACATGGCAGTTGAAGAAGAGTTTGGGTCAAATGACGCTCATGACATTGAAACATATTTGTACACAAGATCAGGCCAGAGAGCAACACATGGAAGAACATATGTAAATTTTTGAATTCTGGCAGATGAGAATAACCAAATATTAAAGACAAAAGATGGGGTCACCATGCTTGATTTTCTAAATTTCCAAAGTCTTATTATAAAATGATATAGAAGTAAAACTTTGAACAGTAAAGACTACCGGTAAAAGGAAAAATATGTGACCAAATGGAATTATTCATATATGTCTTGTAGTTTTGCAACAAATTTTTGGTAGGTCACTATGTAATATGGCAATTAGTCAGAATTCACATTTGCCTACTCTCTCATGATTGTCATTTTGTGTGCTCTTCGGCAGGAGCAATTGACCTTGCCAGAGTTGGATTAACTCAAGTTGGCTGAGACTAATAAATCAACAGCACTAGATTTGGGTTTTTTCTTCTTGTGTGACTTTCTAAATGCTTCATAGTCCAGCTTACCTCTGCTCGATTTTGCTGTCTTGTTGATAGTGGCCACTTGTGGATGTGTCAGTGTCGCTGTCAGAGGAGCTGGACGTCGATGATGAAAATGAGGAGGAAGCTTTGAGAGATTTATCTACCTTTCTGGATTTCTTGAACAGATCCTTGTCCTGTCGGAGACTTGAAATGGTCGCTCCTATCGAATTGGCCGCCATTGCCTTCAGTTTCTCGTTTTCCTCTAACTGTTTTGCAGCTCCATCTCTATTATAAACTGCTTATATTCTTTCTTTATCGCATCCAACATTTGTCTTCTAGAATCCGTCATCAAGACAGCTCACCATTTTTCTCGGTAACATTTTGGGCCTCGCGTCTTGTGTCTGACAATCGAAAGTCTTCGGTAGCTCTCGATAACGTCATGAATAGGTGACTGCTACTCAGGGCTTGACATGGTGAATTAAAGATATTGTCAGAGTTTCGGCTCCAGAATCGACCTGATGGACCTTCGTGATGTGACAGCGGCTCTTTACAAATGTTACAACTACGTCTGGGTCTGCTAAGCATCGAACCAGCGGCCTTGTGAAAAGTTCATGAGGGAAGGTACGCACAAGTCAAAGAAACGCAAAAAAGTAAAGGCGGGAAGAGAAAGGAGCATGCTGGGAACCTGGCTTACTTGAACAATGGAGAGATTGCCCCAAGAGGGCACTCTACACCACAACCCCGTCACAGCGATTAAACAAATTGACTAAAGCATATTATACACAATGTTGATGGATTCGATGGATAATTATAAAATGAAAAATTTACAAAAACGTTTGATCCCTTCAAACTACGACCTGGGTATATGACTCAAAAGTATTTGTGTCAAGTGACACTTAGAGTGGCACTTCCACTTGGTAGCATTTTAAAAACACATTTTTTAATGCCAACGGTCGATATTTGAAGTGGCGACTGCGCGCGGATCACAAGATATTGAAAAAAAAACATTGTAGCGTATTGCAGTAGTAGAGATATGCGCCCTCAACGTTAGCAAAGCTGCATGCCTGTGTTCGTGTGTTGTATTGTAATTTGCTCTTGAAGACTTCCGCCCAGCATGGAGCGAAGCATTATAATTGAGTTCATGCACGTGTTTAGTTGCATTGTTTGGCCCATACCGATGATTGTTTGGTATGTATGCAGATGAAAACATAACAAGTGGTATATGATAATAGCAAATTACTACTCCAAATTTCCATTCATCAGGAATTTAGAGGACATCAGGGCAAGTAATATAGTGAACAAAACAAGAATCTTGTTTGCAGAGCAGGGCATACCAGATACCCTAGTCTGTGACAATGGCTGTCAGTTCACATCAAGAGAATTTCAAACTTTTGCTAAGAAGTACGGTTTCAGAGTCATAAAATCGTCACCATATATACTACCCCAAGGGGCATGGTTTCATAGAAAGACATGTGCAGACCGTGGAGAACATTCTCAACAAATGCAAGGAATCAGGAGAGGATCCAAACCTCGCATTGCTCAATATTCGAGCAACTCCAATCAAGACCAATATACCATCACCAGCTGAGCTACTAAACGGCAGAGTGTACAAAACTTCACTTCCAGGCAGAATTCAGGCAGCCAGGAACCGACATCGAGAGATTCATCAATCTTTGAAATCTCAATGGCATATTCAAGCAGCCAACCATGATACACATTCAAAGTGAAAAGGAGGAACCAAGAAATAAACAGTGAAACAGGAAATCTACAGTAGTGCCAGTGTTATAGCCACCATTGAGTGAGACACCAGCCAATAGTGTTTGTCAGTGATATCCCGGATAAAGATGCAGATTCTATCGATGCAAATTATGTTTTACGCAAATTCAAAGATAAAAGTAATTGTATTTCTGAAATGATTATTATCACAAAGACAATACTTTTCAGCTTGAAAGGAACACTTGTAGAAACACGTATTGTTTCATTTGAAGTTTTATAATTACCTGAATATTGATTGGGTGGGGTAGGTGTATTTCACAAATCCTTACAAAGTAACTTCAAATCATGTATTAAACCCTTATATTAAAGCAGTTTCTATATTCTTAAAGGGGAAACTCTTGCTATCAATATATGAAGTTTTATATCCCTTCTCAATGAAATAAAATATTGATCAATCAAACTACAGGGCTGACTAACAATAGAAAGCTTGCAGAGTTGAATTTTAAAAAATTATACGCAATATCCTTCTCAATGGCTTATTTCTTCTTAGATGGAAAATTAAAACTAGCGAAAAATGTAAAATATCTAATATGACTGATTCGTAGAGTCATACAAACGCATATTTCTGAATTAAAAAGGCAATGAATGCCAAAAATGGATGCTATCGTACGATAAATATTTCTGACCGACATGAATTTTATTTTATATACATATGACTCAAAAATTTAACAATTAGCGAATTTTTAGTCTATCGGGAAAATACTTAAGTAATCCTAGATAAGATTATACAAATCAAGACAGAGTACAATCCCAATAACTATGAACAATATGACACTACGTTTCTTCTTCAACAATTAATGATATATTTAAATAGCAATATACAATCTATATGGTAGGCAGTGTTGCAGCCATATTAAATGAGGGAACACATGCATCAGTTGTCAATCAAATTTTGTACTATTTTGTAATAATTAAGTTTCATAAAACAAAATCCGAGCTAAGGGTCGGCGTCGCTATACCTAATTTCAGGCAAGTATAATTGTAACAGTATTCTTTATCTGCCGCTAATTAGATCTCAGTCAGACTAAAAGCAAGTAAGAATATCAAGTGAAGTGTTTTAATTACTGAAATCATAGCTCCAAAAGTACGTAAATATAAGCCTTAAAATAATCATGCAAAACAAAGGTCATCGTCAATAACAAATATTTCTTGCAGACTACACCAATTGAACACAGTCGACTCACGAGTGCGCCCGAGGTGACCCGCAGTGCGCAAAATTCCGGGACAACGGGTTCCGTTTTGGCGACATTGTCACAAGGGCGCGTCCTGGCTGCAACAGTGTGATAGGAAAATATATATTTATTAAAAAAGAAAACGACAAAAAGAAAAAGACAAGCGGTCAGATATAGGATACATATATTTATTCGAATCCTTGTTTGAATTTCGCCAACGAACAAAGATTTGTATTCCGAATAACGAATTGATTTACAAAACACGTCAAAACTTTGAAAGAGACAACTGAAGTTCTAACACATTGAAGATGACTAATTTCACACGATGGTCTTTAAAAATGAAATAGACTTAACCACCTGTTTTAAAAAAGGTCATTGGTACACCGAAGATGGCGCTGTATGTTCTACACGAAAACTATGGAAACATAAAATTTTCAATGAGTATTGTAGAGTGTGAAGAAATGTGCTGTAATCGTCAAATTTAGTAGTTGAGCCCTTGTTATTCAAACCTCTCATTTGAAGTGATGTCAAAAAAGGACATTGTTTGTATCATTAATAGTACTAAAATGTAAAGAACGTGATGTGGAAGTAAAGTGTAAACCCGATATCATTTCTGGAATACCTCTCTTTTCTGATTAATTTCAGGTGAAACATTTTCCAAAGGTTCCCTCTTTGCTATATTCTTAATTATGTCTTTGGTTTGTCCTCCCTGCCAAGACAGGCAACGATAAACGATGTGATGGGCAAAAATGACTGCAAGGCTAAGAATCTGTGTTTTATTATATAGAATGTGAATACTAAAGCAAGTAATAAGTATCAATTATGGTTTTGAAGAACAAAAAACAACGCAAAGCAAATAAACTAACAAACAAATGATTCCGCTAAATAACAGAGAATGTTCCGTGAAAAGGGCAAGTCTCTCACCACTGGTTTGAAAGCATTTACACTGTTCTAAAATTTAACAAACGATACGTGATTTTCTAAGCAAAATGTAGACTTGGTTCAAGTCTGTGATTTGTTAACTTTTGGATGGAGTTAACGCGACATTTGTGTTTTATTTCCATGTGAAACGCGTGAGTGTCGTGGACACGATGAGTGGAGTGGGCACATTGAGTGGGGTGAACGCTATACAAGAGAGTTTCACCCGGAACCTTACTCACTACTGCGCAGACTCAAAGCAAACGCATTCAATCGCTAGGAAAACCTGGCCAGGGCTACCAAATTCGGAATAGGTTTGTACAAAATAGGAGAGACACAAGGGAAACTATTATAAATAGTGTTATTTTTTTAAAAATTCACCGACTTGAACCAAGTCTCAGCAAAATCTAACTTAGATGACTAATAACAAGTATACAAAAGCACAACAAAGGATACCTAAATTCCAACGAGTAACTCATAACTCCATTACAATCTTAATACTTGTGTGTCTACTTTAATTTTCGTCGTTTCGACTGGAGCATATCTTTCAAGTTGTCAGTACACGTTATTATATCTTTGATAAACTTGTTCTTGGCAAATTCAATGTCTTCTTCCTTGTTTAGAAGAGCGTCATCGACTGTTTTAAAAAAGGGAGGAACTGAAGTAAATATTTAAACAACACGAGCGAAAGGTCAACAGAAGCGAAAGAGGTAGAGGGCGTACAATTTATATGATAAAGTTTGGTCAATATGCTGAAATCATTTTATTTTAGTGGAACCGAAACCCTGCAAATTAATAGTAAAATCGATTAAGCATGCATGAATTTGAAATACTTCATTAATGCCTGATAGTAACATGCAACATCTTACTCTGGATAAATCTTCTCTGTCAATATAACACACGCTAATTTCATTCTGTTCCCGCACCACAGCCGGTTCTTCATAGTATGCCCTGAGACCATACCGACTAGTCATATTTTAAAAGAGCTTTTATGGTAGCTATGACTGCAATGAATGTCCATGTTTATTGCCGGATTTTGTAGGAGACAAAATTTAACATTGGTTTCTACTTACTGGTAACTAGGTCGGATTTCTGGTCAACTTCAAACTTTTCTACTTGTTCGACGAGGTCCTGTCGTTCGGCTGCCGAAAGAAGATCCTTTAAAAATTTTAGGTTTTTCTTTGTAATTTTACGGGATTGATTTAAATAGATGAAAATTTCACCAATGTGTACGTCATCTTCCTGTACATGTTGTGATACAGTGCCCGATAAAGCTTGTTTCATCGTTTTTACTTGGTCCCTCGATAGCCTGTCGCTTAATCCAACAAACAAAATGTTGAGATCGTCCAGTGAGTTTTTCTCCGCCATATCCGACATTGAAGCTTGTCAATGAGGTTATTGTAGTTCTCAAAATAGAATCAATCATGATCAACTGTTCTCGAATAACATCCTCGGTCGTAATAGCGCTTCATTTTTCGCGTTAGACGTGTTAATGAGTGGCTACGTAGGAAATCTCCCCGACACACAGAAGATCGTCGAATTTGAAGCTACAATCCGAGATGTATTTGAGTGCCTTCAAACCTGGTGACATCTGTCACTTGACGCGTAGTGTTAAAAATAATGCAGTATGCAATACAAGACTGGGCGGAGATTTCTGTCAACTTGTTTCGGTCTATAATTGGAGTTACGGAAAAGCCCATAAAATGTCTGTTTTCCTTAATCATTGGTTGAAGTAACTTCCTGGGAGGTTACCAAAAACCTAGCGGCGGGTATAGTCCAGGCAGATAAAACCTCAGGTCACCTGCCTGAATTTTTTTTGGAGCCGCTGAATCTACTACAAGGTAGGTGACTGCCACGAGTACACACCCTACACGATTAATGTTATTTCCTATTCGCACACTTACTGTAGCAGCATATGATGCTGTGGCATTACACTATGTTGATATTTTTGAAGTTAAATATAGTAATTTCGTCATACTGTATGTAGCTATTATACTGCATGTAGTTGTCATACTGTGTGTAGGTGGAAACATTTGATATATATATTTTTCGTTCTCTTGAATCTTCTCCTAAGGGATTCCATTTACTCATTTGGCCTTATGGTATACTTGTCTGCGTTGCCAGACAATTACAAAAGGTTGTGAATTTTCGAAGTGGCTACGTTCAGACTTCTGTCTTCTTCGGTAGATGTCATACAGTTTGCGAAGCAGGTCTCCGGCCAAAGAGTCTGATCTACACGAAGAGAAGGACTCCAACGCTGTGGCCAAGTCAAGTCGTATTCCTTGTTCTTGTAAGTGTAAAACTTTCTCTCCATACATACAAAACATATGTACGTTAATAAGACATCACATAAACTCCGCGGATGACTTAAACGAAATTAAACTTCTTTTCCCTTGAACTTAAAATTCCAATTACCTTGGTCCATTTCTTAAACATTAGCACAAAAGCCAGCACAAAATAAGCTTAATATACAAATTACTTGCAGTACAGAGGAAATACATGCCTTACCAGCTAAGGATATATCCAAATATATAATATTAAACAAAAATATCCTGGGAAATAAAAATGATTCACTGCATGACCCCATTCTCTGAAGTCATTTAACTGTTCATCTGAATAAAAGTACAATTATCTGTCACTCAAACATGTTGCCTTGGCACATCCACTTGTGACCACGCTAGTCTCATCAAGTACTTTAAAATGAATTATCCATCGCCAATAAATACAAGACTTAGCACGTTTTTAATGAAAAAAGTAATCATAGTTTTCTTATATACTACAATGTATAGTGAATCTAAATTTCGGTGAAATTCCAAATCCAAATTTCTTGCAAATGAATCTACTTGAAGCAACCCTAGTCTAATCAAGTACGTTAAACTGAATTATCAAATGTCTACTCTTATCAAGTGCAATACTGACCATTATCCAACTTCCATACATGCACAAGTATAGCAAGTTTGGCAGTGTAAAATTATTTAGAGTATTGCCATAGACTATAATGTATGGTGGATCAACATTTTAGTGAGATTCTAAAATCAGATTTCTTATACATATAATATTAACGTGTAACCATCATATTCTAATCAAGTACAATTATGTTAATTATCCCATGTGTATATATGTCATTGAAAAAGTATAGCAAGGCTTTCAATTCACAGTTTTATCATAGACTTCAATGTGTAATGAACCAAGTAAATTCACATGGATATAAAACATATTTAAATCTAAAGATGTAACTTGAGGGGAATGTCAGTAGACTTAAATGTATTATGATTTGATATTTATGACGAAGTACATTATCGGCCACATTATGTCATCTTATAGTTGCGCAAAAAATGTCGAACCCCCCCCTCCCCAAAGGCATGCAAGAAATTCCATTACCCTTCAAAAATGCTTGCTAAAAAAATGCGACCTACCTGTAATATCTGTCCGGGCCCTTTGTGGGAGATTTCAAACTTATAGCTAGTCAGAAGGAGGATTTGAACCCATGTGAGTTTTTTAAGGGGCATTTGAAAAAATCTGTCAGGGAGAACTTGTTTGGATTTTCTTGCCCCTTTCACAGGTGTTTTGAATGCAGCTTTACTCAAGTCAAGCAATTGGGAAGTTTGAAAAAACTTGTTACGGCACATGGAAAATCGTGCTCAAACCGATCGTTGTAGTGCTTAAAACTTCTTCATACTACAGATGGCAACGTTGAAGTTTGGCAGAGAATAGGAAATATTTTGCGATAACTAAGCTGTTTTAAATCTACTTGGGTGAAATAACTATTTACAGGAGCTTTGCCTGACAAGAAAAACCATAAAGAGCAGTAATTTTTGATGTAACAACAATGTGTGTTGGTCAACATCTCTACCCAGCTGAACCATATGCGTAATGTTTACATCTAAAAACTACACGGGCGACGGAGGTTCACTTATTGGTCAATCCCACCATAATACCACACTGAGACACAACCGTGGCTGTTTCCGGTTATTGTGTTTCATAAAGCAAAGCCGTGCATATAGTAGCAAAACATGGCACACTAATTATTTGTATTCTCAAGAACTGCTCACCAGCTATCAAGGTTAAAAAACTTAAAAAAATGAACTCATGGCTAGTCACAGGGTGGTCGTCGGACTGTTACTCCTCGCGTAGTTACATCAGAATTTTTCAAATCTTCCTGTTCTGCTTTTTGTCATATTTATTGAAAGTTTCACTTCCTCATTTGTTTCAACAGTACCTAGATTGATGTCGGCTGTGAGTTGGGCTTTGGTCAAAATTCTGACAATTACCCAGTCAGGTCAGACAATTGCCGTAATTATAGCATATGACAGGCGTAGATAAATCCGACATCACTACAATAGTTTACTTCTACATTAAGGAATCAAATTGTGACATAAAATTAATTTTCCTTCGAATCGTTAGTTGAACAGAATTTTCCAAAGTCTATCCGAGGCCCAATTAAGCAATATATACTTAGCTTTGATGTAATTTGGATGAATGGAATGAGTTTGTGTACTCAAAATTCCAACGACCTGACTCGGTAATTGAACCAACTTGTTTATAGCTTAGGTTTTAAACGCCAACATTCACCTTAAATGGATATTTTGGTTGTGATTTCGAAATCGGTTGCAAAATTCATAAATTTAAACAAGATGCTCATGCTTATTAAGTTAACAATGCGAATGATAATTCCTGCCATATCGTTCGAACAGAAAAGTTAGACTATAATTTAGTATTTTTAATTCTGTTGACATTGTCGCCCTCATATCCACTATTCATTTTATACGGAAAGAATGTTGACAACGGTGTTTGTTTAAATTTATTAATTTTGCAATTGATTTCGAAATCACACCCAGAGCTATCCATTTAAGGTGAACGTTGGCGTTTAAAACCTAAGCTATAAACAAGTTAGTTCAGTTACCGAGTCATGTCGTTGGAATTTTGAGTACATAAACTCATTCCACTCACCCAACTTAAATCAAAGCTAAGTAGATATTGCTTAATGGGCCCCGGATAGACTTTGGAAAATTCTGTTCAATTAACGATTCGAAGGAAATTAATTTTATGTCACAATTTGATTCCTTAATGTAGAAGTAAACTATAGTAGTAATGTCGGATTTATCTACGCCTGTCATTTGCTATAATTAGCACAAGATGAAAATCTAGATTTATGCGCATCATAAAGGTGACATAAAGTTGCATAAAGATGATCTGTAATCATCTTTATGCAGCATAAAGATGGAACTTTATGCACCTTTATGCTTGTGCATAAAAGGGTTTAATGGCTGACTAAATTTAATCATCTTTATGCAGGACATTACAGATGCATAAAGATTCATATTTATGCATCAACCTGATTTGTATTTATACATCTTTATGCACAACATAAAGAAACATATTCAATCTTCTGTAATTTGGATCTTGTAGGTCCAAATATGAACCTGATTGTTCTGTTTTTGCACCTATTGTACTGTAGTTCTGCACTCATTAACTACATTAATATCATTGTTGTATTAACTACTTTGCACATTTAACCCATCTAACATACACACATATCTACCAAAGCAAGATCATAGAAGAGGTATCGGTTTAAATTGTTTATTTAAAATAGTTAAATAGGAAATCACATGGGACAAAAAATACACAATTCCTCAAAACCTCCTCAAAAATACAAGCAATATACTTCATGTGAAAAACAAAAAATACACTTATTGTTTTCTTCTCAGATGCAATATTGAAGTGTCAACCAAGTATCTGAGAACTGATTTAACTTGACTCACTTTACACAGCAATTATGGCTTTAGTTTTACAAATAAATAATAAATCCATTGTTCTCTAAGATTTAAAATAAAATTGGATGTACCGGGTGTTTGGATGTCTAAGTAGAAAAGAGACTCCACATTTAGCTATGTTTTGTGTTGCATTGCTAGTATCTATTACAGATCACACATGATAATGAGTTCTGCCATATCATTGAAAATTGCCATACAAATATTTTGATTACAACCTAGACTCGAGCTAAGATTCAAGCACATTGCATGTACATAAAGCTACAGTGTTGCCAAAAATAACTGTAGTTGTAAGTTGGTGTACTTAATCTGTAAAATTTGTTTGCAAAGATGCACTCATTTTTAACACTTTGTTCATGAAATATCAAATATGGCCACTGAAGAGACTAAGACAGAATTATTGGTCTTATAACTCAGCCAGTAATCCGTCGCGTACAGTCCACATATTCACACATGTACAGCTTTGGGTATTCAGCTTAATTACTCATTATGACTCAGTCGGTGTAATAACATACAGAAAGTGTTCCCAGTTGGACTTTCATGAGTACAGCCTCTGTCTGGTTAACAAAATTCAAAAGTTGAGTGGTCTTTGTTCGAAACAAAAAAATACATCACTAAGCCTTTGGCAGAATCAAGAAAATGTATAAAATATGCTTATACATTAAACATTGTCCTGTAATGAGTTGTCAATGCTGCTGGAATTGTCATGTGTCTGTCAGGCTCTGATCTGATTGATACCAGGCCCTAAATGCAAGGTAGCCTCAATATGCATTTCCTTTGATGCATGTGTTTTTCCATATGCAGTTTCACTTCTTTCTCTATCCCATGGCAAGAGTCTCTGAATAAAGGCACCACCCTTGCAACTTCTGTCATGTCGCTATCCTCAGAAGAAACACACACAACTATCAAAATGTCTTCAGCTTGATGCTAGTCCTTGGATAGCCCAGATTGTATGTATTTCAGTTCCTGGAAATAATGATACACAGAATAAATCATCAGGACTGTACACCATCAATTTTGTTTGTTTTTGTTTAACCCTTTGCACCCTGACCCCCTGGTACTCTATGACGTCATCGGACATTTCTGTCCGAGCCGGGTTCAAAGGGTTAAATCCGTGTATTTATAGACATTTGATAATTCATTTTAAGTACTTCACTAGACAAGAATGGTTAAAAGTTGATATGTATGCAAGAAATTTGATTTCTGAATTTCACTGAAATGTTGATTCACTATACATTGGAGTCTATGAGAAAACTATGAATAATTTTTTTTCAATGCTTCACAAACACAATTAGACTGAAAGGTTCCGTTGCATGTGAGCGTTCCGGTGCACTGCGACCTACCTGGTAAAGGGTCGCAGGTCGCAGTGCGCCGGAGCGCCCGCACACGACAGAATCATTTAGTCTTAAACACAATCGGTGCTTTATGAGATGTTTGACAATTGATACAAATGTACTTGATTAAATTACGGTGTTTGAAGGTTCAGATGAGGACAACAGTTTTGATATTTGAATTTCAACTAAACCTATTTCACTTTTCATGGTACTAGTGGTATACAGGTCACTTAAATATTTTCCCTGACAAAAGTTGCTATATCTCTAATACGTAAGTAATGGAAATTGTTCATTGCCCTCCATGAGCTCGATTTACAATAAGACAAGCCTCTGAGTTTCAACAGCAAGATGTTCATGTGACAGATAATTATACTTTTGTTCAGATTTACAGTTAAATGACTACCACGAGTGAAATCATGCAGCGAATCATTTTATCTCCCAGAATATTTTTGAACACTAAAATTTCTTTTTAACAGGTCAACTACTTAAGAAAATTGAGTGACCCCCAATGCTGTTTGAAAAATACATGACCCCCTTTGCAATTTTCAAATTTAAGGTGAACCGCATCCCCCTTCAAATTGTGCTGGCTTACCCCCGGCTGTATAACTGAATGCTCCCTTACTGAAGAAACTGGTCATCTATGTACTGTTGTACATCAAACTGACATGTTATGCCTAAATATACAAATATGAAGACCAAAATGTTTTTTCACTGATTCATTGCCTATGTTATTGACTAAATATTCCTGTTTTTGTTAGGAGAGACTGTAAAATCAATGTACCTCCCAGACACATGGAGTATGGTCGTGCTTCCAATAATAATTTTGCAAAACATGTCATCAATTATTCGCTTTAGCGAATGGTCAATTATGCGTTTTAGCGAATGGACCAAGTCTTTGTACGTTGGCCGAGAACTAATACAGTAGGATCTATAGGTTAGAATATTACATCTGTCAAATTAGGATGGAATATTGAAGATAGAAATATTTTTGTATCATGCAGCCTTGACCTACAGTGCCTTGTAACATAATATTGAACTAAAAAGAGGGCATGTTACGCTGGGGAATCACCCAAATCAAAGATTGATGTGACTGTGTATGTGTGCCAGTAATAGTATGGATTAAAAGTTAATCTTTCGGTACTTGATCTAGAAGTCATCACTGATGACATACATGGAGTCCCCGCTGGATTATGTCATTTGAATTACGGTGATTGAATAACAATAACATACTTGCTAGATTCATTACAGGGGAGAGCGGTGAATTTGTTAAATGTTTGGAAATCACATGCTAGTGATCTGTTGGGGGTCATGTTTGTGTATTTGGGACAGTACAATTATGCAAAAATATATATTATGCTACAATTTTTGAAAAAAAGCAATGGTTTTCTTGCACACTGTATGTTGTTCGGAAAATAGTTTCGTTCAATTTTAGTAAAAGATAAAATATGGTTTTTGAGCATGTCATGTAATCTGGAACATGTTATCAGAACAGAAGCTTGTTTCATCTTTCATTACACAATTTGCAACAGACTCAGCAACCTCAGTTTGTCTTGTGATGTTGTTTCAAAGTTTTGTTCCAAGACAAGGTTCATAAATTACACTTCATGGATTCATTCAATAGTATTTTGGCCAGTGTCGGGAGACAGTGTTAAAAAGAACATTTCCTTGGTTTGACTATGCAATTATTGTATGTCATGTACATTTGTGTTTTGGAACTCATGGAAGAGCCCCTGAAGTTGTTTGAACTCTATGCTCCTCTATAATAATTTCCAGGGTTTACATATTTCATTGTGATTTCAAAATTTGACATGGGCTAAGATGCATCACTATCGATTACATCTTTATCTTCAAAGAAGATTATAAAGGCAGATTTTGTCGCTTATGGCTGTTAGGTGCCCTGCAAATATAACCAAACATCAAAGTTCAGCTAAGTAAAATTGTCGTACATGTGTCATGATGGTTCTCCTTAACCATGTTCATGTACTATAATTCACCAACACTGGTGCTTTGGTTAACTTGCCCTTCAAAGTTCACTACTTTAGACTAAAAACTTATCAGTGCATACTTTGTAGAGTACATACCTCTCATATTGTTCCCAGTTGTTGGCATGCCTTTTTGTGTGACTGTCATTCCTTTGGGCACTACACTTCAGTGTTCTCCCTAGGCCCTTCAAGCATCACGTCTCCATGACGCTTGCCTTGATTGCCGTGACGCTTGCTACAATGCCGTGACGCTCCAGATTTTTCCCGACACCCTTGATTGACAGCCCCACTTGACAGCTCAGTGTATTCATTGGCATGGGACATCTGCCAAAACTAGCCTTATCAACATCGTTTTAGTCCTGAATAGACTTTTTCATGTCGATTGACGGGTTTACATTAATCAATTGACACGTACATAGGTGTTGAAAAACACCGGACGAGCAGCACATCGGTGTGGCCGTGACTTTGATCATGTTGGTTGAGCGCCGTGTTAATGGCCGTTTATCGTGGGAGAATTTACAGTGACGTCGACGCCGTGAAAATGCTGGTGGTCAAAGCTATCGGTCAAAATAGCGACCCTCAAAAAAGGTTTATAAGGCGTCTATACCTGATGACGGTTTGTCTACATGAAATCTCCATGGCAGCATTGCGAATGTAAATTTGTATTTTAATTATTTTTCTGTTCTTGTTGTTGAGACAAACGGTGAAAGTATCAGAGCAAGCAAACGGTAGAGTTCGTGGGCTGCAACGTTACGTGTACGTCATATTACGCTACGCTGACTTGACCTAGGGGTCACTGTCATTTTACAAGATTTTTTTTGGCTAATTTTGCAATCGTTCTTTTGCATTCTTGTCATCTTTTTTTTTTATTTCGCACAAAGTTTTTAAAAAACATGAGTTTGGATTAACTTTTTGGTCGCGAAATGATGTCTACTGTGCCATGTGACGTAAACAGGTCGGGCGATTTCCAAGATGGCGGTCGATGTGTGGGCTTTGAGCGTTTCGCGCTGTTTTCAAGTTGAGGTCTCGTTTCAGGTTCGCTAAGGAGGCAAGTTATTAAAACGACAGGTGTTTCATGATTTTGGTGACGATCATCCGTGTAAATACGTCTGAATTTTCTGTTATGGTAAACCGTAACAGTTCCTCTATTCATTGGGACCGTGACCGTAACGTGTTATATGTGCTCAAAAACTCGCTGGGGTACACCGCCCTGATTGTGTGGCTTCGTTGCTCTGTATAATTTCGTAAACAAGTGACGCAATGTTTCATCGCAAATGTTTCTCCATGCAAGGAGAGTACGAGTTGAATTTTACAACTGAAGTTGGACTGTTGTATGAATTTATTTCAGTTCATGGTGCCCTGATATGTATGTTCATGCAGCAGTGTGTAAGTGAAATAAAAGGCATATTAAATGACTACAATTTGCAGTGACTGTTTTTATGTGTGTATGTATTTAAATATATGTTAATATATGCATATTATTTATGTAAATTGTATGCAAATTTCCGACATGCTTGCCCTTGATCCTAGGGAGAACACTGCACTTTCCCTATTTGTTCAACGCCTAATAAATACATGTACCTCTAGGGGACCTGCAACTTGCAGAAATATAAAAAAAAGAGTTAAAAATCCTACTGAGAAAAATCAAATTGTCTCAAACACAGATGATGAATCACATTTCAAGTCACGATAATGACGATGAATAACCATATTAATCTGACAGTCCATGGACACATATTTGAATCAGAAATATATCAAGCATTTTCATGGCCTGAAAAGGCTCAACACTGCACTATGCATTCCTGCAGTATCTCAGAGCTTGAAGACTGTCAGACCATTGATGAAAAATTGACTCTTTTTACATCCATGGTCATATAAATATCCAAAATGTGCATGTTGACAATAACACCACATTTCTATTTCAGCATAAATAGAAATAATTTAGAAAGTTAAAAATGAATTGAAATGATGCGAAATAAAATGACATATCATGTTTAGGTAAGATTAGAATTAATCTCATGTTAACTTAAAGCCCCGACTAGCTGTATCTTCTAGCATTGTTTTTTTTTATTTTACATTCAAGCCGAAATAAGTTTGTGAGAATGTACTGATTTTGGTGATGTATACACTTATTATTAACTACCCACTGGGACTGTACATGCAACTTTGGCCAAGATAAAGATTGCGATGTGATTAAATATTTGCCCAAACATTAAATCCCACCGTGCATACGGTGGATAATGTGCATATCTGCACTGAAATCTTCACATAAACTGCACAGAGCATTGTGCAATTCATGCTATAAGATCTTGAATGGCCCTTACATGTACTTCACTGTTTGATGCACCACTCAGGACGCAACATTCTCTGAATGGTTTGGTCACACAGAGTTCACGCAAATGCATATACATGTAGTTCATTCATTCGCGCAGTGAAGTTTGGCTCCCAAAGGTCATCACCTCACCTCAGTCATAGTGTGAAATATTAAAGGGATAGCCCGCCCAAATATCAACCTGCCTTTAAAGTTGAAGCATAATATTTGTAACATATAATTTTGTAACATTCATGATGAAGAGATGAGATATGTGCTAATGATTCTCCTGGAAATTAATGTTTTATTAAGGTAGTATGCGCCTCGAAAATGAAAGACTTAAACTTTTGCTCAAACTTTCCTCAAAAAAAGTTTCAACCATTCTCTTTCAAAATCAAAAAAAAAAATAGGGGGTCACCATGCAAATTTGGAACCAGAGAAACAAATAACCCACGATTTAATGATTTTTGAAATTCAAAATGGCCGCCGACCCTGTATCAACTCTATGGGGGAAAATAAAATTTTGGATTTTCAAAAAACTAAGACGGTGAAAGTTTTTCTTTCTCCAAGAGCTATAAAATAAGCCCCCACAGGTGGTAGATCAGAAAAAAATTGTAGGAATTTGAGAGTCCGAATATCTGTCCCCGAGGCGCGTTCTACCTTAATTGATGTGTATGACGCCATTTTCGTCATATGGAAGAGCCACTTATCGGAATTCTCAGAGAGGCTTGACCTAAGGTGACGTTAAGTTTCGTGTTTGGTTGAGGAAGTTAGGGGGTATCACTAGGGGTCTGATCTACTGTGCGTTTGTATTGAGCTACTGCCCAATGGACACACTTTGCCTTCAACCTTATAACTTTGAATCGGAATCAGCGACTTTGAACTCCAGATTTCGAACTTGGTGTTTCCGATGAATCAGAAGTAAAAGAAGGGCATGTGGCTCCACCAGTTACCGAAGGAAGCTGTACAAGCATGGCTCTTTTGGTAGCTCAACGGTATAAGCTACAACGTTACGGGAGGCCATGTTTGGAGCTGAACACATCTTCGATATTGCCTCATGACGAAATGAACTCCCAAAATGCTTGTATTTTTATCCAAAACATTTTGATTAGCATTGCAACCTAGTTATTATCACTTGAAAAAAGCGATGTTCGATTTCAAATGCCCGAAGAGAATTGCATGACGAAATTGCTCCGCATGTTTAGCCATTGCAATGCTGGTTTTAAAATATGGATAACTCTTTTTATAACAAAGAATGGTTATAGAAAAATGCCAATTCTAAAGTGCTAATTTTTTAGTAACATATAGACAAAGAATGTGCGGATGACGAGATAATTCCAAGAACCGTTCCCCATGGGGTGGGGGGAGGGAGAGACAAAGCAAATGACCAGAAATGGCTCATCTGTCGACTCTAAATGGAGTGTCCCTCATCCAACAAACAAAAGTTGTGCATACACACTTTCATGTTCTCAGGGGCACTAAATTAAACTTCAAACACACTTTCATGTTCCAGGGGCACTAAATGAAATTTCAATTTATCCTTTCAAAGTACAGTCATAAACTACACACTACAATTTTCCTGTTCTCACAACTCACTTTGAACTCTAATCGTGAGTTACCGGTAATTAGAAACCGCAATGGAGGTAGGAAGAGATCGCGAATCCGAGTCGCCGTTTTCTGCTGTCAATTGTGCAGTCTTGGGAAAAAATAATTGAGAATGGTTAAAATCTGAAAGCCACAACCTCACAACTAGTCATTGGGAAAAATGTCGGGAAATATTCTTGGAAACGGTCTTTGCATACATAAAAACATGCACTGTACTTATAATTTTGAAAACTCATGTCGTGCCAATCTTTACCAGCAACAATTTTTAGAGGCGGTGTTTTCACTTCAGGTTTCGAATCATGCAGAATGCCTTATTGAAATCTCGCGCACGATTATTAGTACATCTGTAATACTTACAGGCAGGCATAATATCTAAGCTGTTTATGAGACTCCCTAGATCAGACCCCTTAGTCAATGCACCATAGTCAATGCACCAAAACCCGAAAACTTTACATCATCATCTGGGCATTTCTCCCGGCATGCTTTGTGGAGGCTAAAAAGGTCTCCATATTGCCTGATTTTGATATTTATTTTCATGGATAACTTCACTGTTTCTGTGCAAAAAGTAATGATAAATGCTTTTATGACATAAATATAAACCTGTACACAGCTGATTAAATTTTTGGTGGATATAAGGTGGTGCAAAGGAAGTTGGGTAGAAAGGACTGATGTAGAGTCAACAGTGCATTGGAGCTGTATGCATGTGGCATTGCTGATGAATGTAAATGATGGGTATGCCCTAAAATTGAAGAGTCTACAATGTCACAGTCCATACAAACGTTGAACACTGCAAGGAAAGCATCCATGCAGGTCAGTTATGCTCGTTTTGAACAGCATCATTTTCTGATTTTCAAGAGCAAAACCCTTTGGTCAGAACAAATGATCATAAATTTCCTAATACATACAAGTTACCGGTATGTTTAACCCTTTTCCTGGCAAGTCCATATTTCACCACCAGGTCAAGATGGTTAAAATTAGTGAAACACAACATATTTCATATGGCGTATTTTAACATAATACTGTACATTTGAAAGCTGTTCAAAACTGTAAACTTGATTCTTTTGGACTAAAGATGCTATAACAGACCAAGCCAAGAGGGTGAAAATATGTCATGTTTTGGCTCAATACACTTTTTACTGACTTGGCTGATGGGGAAGTGATACTGTCTGGCAGGAAAATGGTTTTAATAAAATTCAATATATTGATTACTTTATTTAGGTCGCATATTGATAGACTATAGTATTTCCACAGAAAATTCAAGGGTTTTACATGTATGTTGAATGACCCCCTTTGGAACAGGAGTACGGGCGCCACATTCATGATTGCCCCCTGTTTTGACATCCTAGATTGAATGTTCACCCTAGAGGTGAATGTTTTCAACTGTGACATTGTATGTTCTCTCTCCTTGTTAATATTACCAATTTTGAAAAGGGGCGATATTCAAAATGGCTGTTAAAATTTGAGTTTAATGTTTAAATGTTTCTCAGAGGAATATTCCTAATGCAGTAAAAGTCAATATCCTTCAGAGGGTAGAATTCAGAGAAAACCACGACAAAATGGGAACATATTCTGAGGTCAACAAATTTCACAAGTTACAGCTAGTGGGGCATTAAACATGCTATGTCATGTTACTTTGCACTATTTATAACCTTCTAAATTGATAATATTATTGTGACAGAGGAAATAAATTGACAACATGGATATAATGCCTCTATAGTGAAAAAGATAAAAAAAAATCAAGGGGCTCTTTTCTGTCATTGAGCCATAGTACATACATAAATTTGAGCGACAAGAATTAGGAGACTTGTGGGATTGAATTCAAAATCTACCAACATATTCAACTTATTGCAATTTCAAAAGAAAGTATAGCAACACTTTATAATCTTATTATTAACCTTCATGCACAGCCATTTTGAGTAGAGGTTAAACAAACAATAGAGCGTATCAATCATGTGTTCCTGAGATAATTTTTCATGGGGACTGAACAGAAATTACTGGGGGGTAAGGCTTTTTTGGGTGGTTGCTATTTTGTAAAAAAAGCATTTTGAATTGTCATGCATACCTTTGGGGCAGGGTTATCATTTAGCGCAACTATTGCAACTATTTGAAAACAAGATGTGGCCAATACAGTGCTTCACCAAAAAATATCAAATCATGATACATTGGAATCTGTTAGGCAAAATATTGACAATTTTCCCCTATACATATGTACATTTATCCAGGTTTGATAATTTATGTGATTTTTGTACCCTTTAAATTTTGAGGTAAAATACATCTGTGTACAAGAAATTTGATTTTTGGATTCCATCAAAAATGTTCATTCACTTTAAATTACTATACTATACTATACTATACTATACTATACTATACTATACTATACTATACTATTCACAACTAGCTATATATGTGTGTTTATAGATGCTTAATGATATTAATGCACTTGATAAGATTGAGCTGGTTACTAGTGAATGTGTGCGCAAGAAATTTGATTTTGGAATTTCACCGGAATGTTTATTCACTAAACATGTACATTCTGGTCTCTGAAGAAAATGTGAACAAATATTTCTAATTATATCATACCAGTATATTGATGGTGCAAATACAGTGAGCAGTCAGCATTCAACAAAGGAATACTGTTTACGCCAAATTTTAAGCGACTTTTTTAATTGGATGATAAAACAATTTCATGTCGATCATCGGAAAATTGCAACATTGTGTGAGTCGGCAAGTGAATCGCAGAAGAACGTCACAATTGTATCTAAAATAAGTCAGTGATTGACATTTATTTTGTGTGAACGACAACACAAATTGGGCGACACGGACACAAACCGCAACTTAGGTTCGCGTTGATTGCGCCAGAAGTTGTATAAACAACTTGTCCGGCGGGCAACCAGATTTTATTTTTGACTTGTCCGAATGGAAATTTCACTTGTCCCGGGCGTCAGGCGATAGGAATTGTCAAGCCCTGATCATTAATACAGACTGTGACTCACTGGTCATACAAAAATTTGGGAGGGATAATCTTTTTCTTGCTAACACTTTTTGAAGGGTCATTATTTTCCATGGATTTAAAATGGCACTTTTGCTGATCCCTGGAATTGCCTTTGTTCTAGTATGTAAGAGGACTATGGAGGGGTGATAGCTTGTTGTTTTCCATTGAAATTGTAATCTGGTGTGTAAATTTTCTGGTGCCAACACAGGCCTTTAAAAACACCACCACCCCCCCCCCCTTAATTTTTGTCCGGTCCCTGACATGAATCAACAGTCATCCCGGGGTGCATACATGTACCACTAAAAGTCACATTTAGCATAAAGTGACCTGGAAATTCGATGTTCATTGAAATTATCAGGAATATCGATGATTTAAAACAAACAAACGTTAGATACTTTGCCGGATACAGACATTGCTGAACACGTTTATAAAAGAAGGAGTAGACGTATCTTAGACACAATCGGGCTGGTTAAAAATAAGACAGCAGCTTACCTGGTATAGAGCCGTCCAGCTGATGCAGGACTCGGCGACGATCGAGGGCTTGAAGTGTGTGTCGACCTGTCGCTGGTGCGGAAAAGAGATACTCTCTTACCGTTTTGGCGAGTTTTGTCCCGGTTGAACGGAGAATAAAGCTAGCTTGTCGGACCATGTCGTAACTGCATGACACGGTCACTAGATTCAAACGTACCGCATAGTCGTCGAGATGGTCCAGGAATTCAAGGGTAGACTCTTTAGCAGACATTCCTAAACACCGACGGGACATGTCAGTAGAAGCTAAAATATCGACAACTGAAGATTATTGACGTGACGGCACGATCACGGGGTAGGAATGGTACGATGTACAGATGTAAGCGACGCGACGCCACGCCAAACGTTAACAATGGCGTCTTCTGAGTATGACTCCTTAAGTGCTCAAATATTCACGAAATGAACTTTGCAAAGAATTTGATTATAACTATCATTTTTTACTCAATCTTGAAGAAAATGTTATTTTTTTGCTCTCGTTAGACAAAAATATTGCTGACAGAACCATATTTTCGTGTTTCGCCAGATAAAGGTACATCATTGTACACATTGACCCCCTAGCATTAGGCTCTGCAGTCCAGCCTCTCTGCATGTACAAAGCAGCTTACGCATTTTTTATCTTCATGAATATTCCGTGTTAGGCACACAGACGTGCCCAACCAGTGCACTGAGCCGGATATTTGGCGAGATCTTTTTCAAGATGGTAAAAAATAGCAGCTATTTGGCCTAATTAAACTTTGGGAAATAATCGTGTGTGAGTCATACGAAGTATAGGCCTATTGCTTGTATTTTGAGGACGGTTTTGAAGAATTCATTCGTTTTTTGTTGCATGTGATTTCCTATTTAACTATTTTAAATAAACGATATCTCTTCTATGATCTTGCTTGGTAGATATGTGTGTGCGTGTGTATGTTAGACGGGTTGAACTGTGCAAAGTGGCTAGTATAACCATGGATGTAAAAATAGACATCCATGGTATAACATTGATATTAACATTGATAGTGCATCTGCAGATACAGCCAATCGTGCTTCTTGTAATCAATTTCTTTATTGTAGGGCCTACATACAACATTCTTACTGGTGCAATAGCGAGATTTGGATTCATTTCAACACCCACAATGTTGCTATGTACACGCCGGCTATGCTCAAAAATAGTATGGAGGGAATTGAGAATAATACAGCACATGAAAGAAAAATAAATTGAAAGAAATAACTGCAGTAGGCCTACAATATTTCATCCTCATTTGACCGATGTCGTATCCTATAGGCCTAACCTACTGAAATTAGTTTCTGACGAACATACAAGGACGTGTATCATTCACCAAGGTGGTGCAATATGTTTTGCGACTTTGCAGAAATATTGTAGTTCTGACGATGTTCTCCATGTCAGTTTACGTATATAGGAGATATACCGGTATCTTTCCGAACGATAATGTGGATACACACAGCGAGGTCTACGCGAAAAGGTGATGAATCAATTGAATAAAAAACGGTTTTTGGAGATCATATCTGTTTATTTCATCAATTCTGAACATGGTTTGAAATCGGTCTCATATAATAACTACCAACCTGTACTGACGGGCCTGGAAAAGCGAAATTCTAGCACTTTTTTATGAAATCCATCATCGTATATCATCGGGTCACGGTCGACGTCGCAAAATTGAAGCTAGCAACAGCAGCAATGCCGGTAACAGCCTGACTCGCCCCGAGTCGATTTTTGATGTGGTTGAAGCACGGTCTGAAGAACGAGCACATTTTGCGAAAGATTGTGATGGATTGTTAGGCTACCAAGTTGTTATAAAACGTGTCTGTCTTAGGAATTCTTTGGAAGTCATAACTGCTAAAGTCGTACAATATTCATAATAAGGGACTGGTCTGTTTATTCGGCCGGGGGGGGGGGGGCAGTGGATTCATGAGGTCACCCTGTTTTTGACTATGGTGAAAGAGGGGTCACTATGTTTTGAATGCCCAATTAGGGAGTGGAGTTCAGTGTGTTTTAAAAAATTCGACACAGGCTCATACTTGCCTAAAGTGCATCGTGCAAGCGAAAAATTTATCATTCCGTTGCATTCATGGCGCGCCCTTTAGGCACTTAACTTTAATAACAATAAAAAAAACCATATTTTTCAGAGGCCCCTCCAAGCACGAAACTTTAATATATCAGACATATCTGTCAGAGATATTCGTATGTTTAAAATGTTGTCGGCGCGCCCTTTGGGCGCCTTACTTTAAAATATCAAACATATTTTCAGCATGCCTTTCACATATATATCGGAGATATCCATATGTTAATATTTTCAGCGGGAACTCCGGGCGCTGTACTTTAATATGTCAGAAATATATAGAAATATTTTGATGTCTGTAAATTGAAATGTCTGTTTTGCAAAGTGTACCAATCATAATGAAACCTGCAGCGCATATGAAGAGCATGATAAGTTCCTAATACTGTTCTGTTTTCTCAATGAGCACTAGTATTTCACAATCAGCGTCATACTTCTTGATCTCTGATAGGCACATTAGATCCAGTTTTATTCTACCTGGGAAATTTTAGCCCAGAATTTATTAACGGAACACAGTCCCGGATGTAGACTGGCCCCAGTCGCGCTTTCTCTTCAGTTGAGTTACTTGCTGACCAAGCGACATTCACTCCACGATCCACGAAATAGCCTACCATTAGCACAACGGTTTGCCGATGTTTAGTCCTTCAATTTATTATGTTTTGATATGCCCACAGACTTTGAGAAGTCTATCCCTGATACTCTTACACTTACATACCAAATAGGCAAACCTGGCGGTCACACCGTTATATGAGATACAACGTTTGCAACACTAAAATCTGACCAGAAAATACTTGGTACACTAGGAAGCACTAGGAAAAATTTAAAAAAGACAATCTTATTTGCCTACCAGAGCACAATAATTTGACCTTACAGCATGGATGTATCTTAAATTTTTTCACATTCATGCTTACTGATGGCTGGCTGTAGCGATTTACTCATACCGAAACTAAGACTATGGTAGATTCGCTTTGAGAGTATTTCAAATTACTTGTGCTATCAGCTACAGCAAAGTATTTTCAGTATTGTCGATTCTGTGTTCAGCATTTAATTTTACTCATCATTTTAAAACATTACTTGTTCGATTTTGAAAGGTAGTCGATTCGCCAGATAATTGCTATGCACTCGCCAGGGCACGGGCGACTTGATAGTAACTATGCGAAACCCCCACGATGCAAATGAGAAGTTGTATCATAGACGATTGAAGCATTCGTGCACCAGATTGTTCATAACATTATGCCATAGGGGGCCTACACTTAATGTGGGAGGACATCAGGCAACCTCTCCACATTCCGACATTTACCACGGTAATTAGGGAAGTCCCTGCCCTGACAATGCTTGTTGCACACACAAACAAATAATTCCCCTTGTCTGTGTTGCACACTTCACCCTGACTGTACTGCATATGCATTGTGACCACAGAGTGCATACCGGGGGCCTTGGTTCGACCACTTAATATCGAAAAGGACACTAATTCATCTAGATAAAATGATCGATACATTCACAATTTTCAAATTTGATAATGGTCTTCCCGTCTCTGCAGTCTCCGACTTTTGCCATGGTAGTCGGCTGAGGTCGAGTAAGACAGCAAACAAAGGCTGTTTTAATCACGGCTTTCACGGTCATCTTTATTTCACGCAAAACTACTCAAGTTACTTTTTGAGTGTAGACGTTCTTAAAAGTTGTAGAATGCACTAGAAGTGGAGTCTGTGCAGTCATGGATGTAAGGGTACAGGACGGCCTGATAATCCCTTTCACACCTATTATTTTATCTTTGTCGACGCTGGCCTTTTCAGCTGTGTCATGGCTGCCATTATCAGGACGGCCAAGACACTCCATGGACGTATCTGTGGTACGTCCAGGAACACACACACACAAACTTCACTGATAATTTTCTATGCATCACAAAAATCTTTCAAATTTATGACATTCCTTTTTTATCCATAGTGCAGTAGGGCTGACAGCGATCCTGCAAATGTGATTTCGGGTGCAACTCCATGACAATGCGTTCAATCAACTTTTAAAAGAAAACAAGTTTACAAGAATTTGATGTAAATTGCAGACTTAAACAAAGTCTATTTTCAGTTAAACTTTCTAGCAACAGTGACTGAAGCAAGAAAACCGCTTTTGTTTATACATTCAAGGGGTTCCTCCAGATTGTTGTTAATGACATATGGCTATTTACACCTTGAGACAATGGAGCAATGAATCAGAGCCCTGCATGACTTGCCATTGCCTGACCTATCACTATTTTCTTCATGATATACCGGTGCAAAATGTAATGCAGGTCTCCTGGTTATGTGTCAAATAAGCACTTTTGGTCGCAGGTCATATCTTTTTTTCACAAAGTCGAACTCGCAAGAGGGCAGATCGTCTGTGCAGCCGACACGAACACAAACTGTCTGATACTGGCTACCAAATACTATCACAAGATAGGCAGTCATCTACTGACTCCACACATTTGTCATTTGAATGAACGATGACGAAAAGGGAAGTATCCCATGTGTAACTGCTGTGGCGATATCGATGGCAACCTTTCTGATATGTTAATGACATATGGCTATTTACACCTTGAGACAATGGAGCAATGAATCAGAGCCGTGCATGACTTGCCATTGCCTGACCTATCACTATCTTCTTCATGACTGCAACAACATATACTGTGGTATACAAACGCAATCTTTATTTCAGTTGAAAGATAAAGAGACAGTTGCAAAATGATAAGAATTAAAGGAGGGGATGTGTCTTCTACAGCGCGGGGACTCCAAAGTGCAAACCCTAAGCCCTTCAAGATGGTTTCCAGATGGGTAGAGTGAACGTTAGAAATGTGAGCCCAGGGAAGTGACTAGATGTTTCTCACTATACATCCAGCTATTCTTTAACACATATAGTCCTTTCCAATTTGTAGAGACTGTAAATTGTCATCCTCAGTGTTGTTTTACAATCTTTACCTCACACGTAAAATTATGCAACTTTATTGGATTGCATAAAGGTGCATAAGTTTAGTGAGCCATTAAACCCTTTTATACAAGTGCATAAAGATGCATATAGGCACCACCACTATCACCATGTTTACACAGCACTGCATAAAGGTGCGTAAAGGAGCTGACCAACTTTATGCAAATTTATGCAATTGCATAAAGAATGGTAAATTTGGCTTTTGATCCTGTGATAGGGCAATTGTCTGACCTGACTCGGTAATTGTCTGAATTTTGACCAAAGCCCAACTCACAGCCGACATCAATCTAGGTACTGTTGAAATAAATGAGGAAGTGAAACACCCTGTGACTAGCCATGAGTTCATTTTTAAAGTTTTTTAACCTTGATAGCTGGTGAGCAGTTCTTGAGAATACAAATAATTAGTGTGCCATGTTTTGCTACTATATGCACGGCCTTTGATTTATGAAACACAATAACCGGAAACAGCCAGGGTTGTGTCTCAGTGTGGTATTATGGTGGGATTGACCAATAAGTGAACCTCCGTCGCCCGTGTAGTTTTTAGATGTAAACATTACGCATATGGTTCAGCTGGGTAGAGATGTTGACCAACACACATTGTTGTTACATCAAAAATTACTACTCTTTATGGTTTTTCTTGTCAGGCACAGCTCCTACAAATAGGTATTTCACCCTAGTAGATTTAAGGGGTGGACCCACCTTCCTTGAGTGATTTTTGTCATTTTTTGTTTTATGGTAAATTTGGAATCTGTCTAATATGGCCTTTGAGAAGACGATAAGTTTGAAACCATAACATACTCGGAAATGAGTTAGATTTTAACAAGAAATGAACATTTAGGCCAGTTCGCGTGCCGTGTTTTTCTTATGTCTTAACGGTTTCCAGATTAGTCAAGGCTATCCCAAGAGCGTAAGTAGATTATGTTAATTCCGTCCGGAGGAGTGCGCATACAGCAGGCTTCTTCCCAGCTGCCGGCAGGAAGTATGTCGCGGCTACTGAACATGCTGAAGGTAGCCGTCGATTGCAAAAGCATGGTCCACAAAAGCGAAATATCAAGCATATGGCCGGGAATGAGAGAACAGTTAAAATTGTCAGAGTTACAGTCAGGCTTAAAACTCCAGTTTCCGATGCGTTGAAAAGGTGTAAACTGGAAATGGTCGCAAGCGAGGACTGTAACGCAGAACGCTTACTCATTCAACAGGTTGCCGTGCCGGTCCCGTTTTTCTCGAGGGTCTATGACTAAACTGAGCTTCGAAAAAAAGATTCTGATACATCTTGCGCACAACAGAGAGGCTGCTCGTTGTAGTTTACGTTATTTTTACCTCGTTTTCCTATGACACGTATTTAATAAAACTGTTCCCGTATAAAACAAATAACGGCCGAAAATACAAATAGTAGGTCTTTGTATTTACATGTTTGCCAAAATAAAGTCCAGCATTCAAAATTAATCGCCGCCGAAAACCAAAACGTACATTTGTGTCCGCTAGCAAATGACGTGGACTCAATGCAAAGTATAGTCTGACATTCAAAACTGACCCCGAAAATCCAAAAATTACGTCTTTTTCTGATAACAGTTTACATGACATGTTTGTCTGCACCTAATGAAGTCCGACATTCAAAATTGATACCGCTCCGAACTAATTGCGACTGATGATAAAAATGTCAGATGATTTTTTTTACGTCTGCAAATGCCCAGTGATATCCGGCAACCAAAACTGTTCAAGTTTCGTGTCATAATCGATTTATTTCAGTTTTTCGCCAACTTTTTATCTTACTATTAGGAAATCGTTTTAGATACCAGATATTGTCAGGTGTTATATTTAGTTTAGCCTAACGATGGGTTCTAACCTGGCACAACACAAAGTTAACCCGGCACTGGTGCTTCTGAGGTCGGAAACCGCGTTCATGTAGCTGTCCGTTTTTAGCTCCATGCCATGTTCAAGGCGGACTGTGGTCGTACTTCAACATGCAGTACGGAACGTAAAAGCTAACGTACGCAACACGGCGTCTGAATGAACTTCGTCTCTGTCGGTATGTACCACATTGTAAATTCATTGTCACGTGTTTCTCCGGGCAGGAGCTGAAAACGCGGTGACGATTGCGCAACCAAAAGAGAGGAAAACACAATGTCGTTGGACTTGGCATGCAAAATCACATAATTTTTACGAAGTATATACGCAGTCAGCCATTTTTATCTCTTGATAATCAATTTTTTACTGGTACACTACAGTGCACAGTTAATACGCTAGTTTGTATTTAGCAAGAAGATTATCTCGAGATTTAGCTCGGAATGACAGTTGTGTAAATAAAGCCTAATGCTTACGCCACGAACTGGCCGTTTCAGTGTTCATTTTCTTCCAATTTTCACGTCATGTATCATTTTATTCATACCACAAATTCAGACATTTGTGTAAAAAGTCCTTACTTCATTATGGGCTGGGTATTCCCACTGAAAATGAGAGCGAACCGGAATTTAAGCTGACTTTGTGCGACTCCAAGGGTCGCATACACATTTCTGCGATTTACTCCGTTCCGTTTTTGGCAATGTATCGCAACTTCTTGAGAGTGTAACTTGGCGCCACGTTGACGAATTAGCCTCGTCTTTGCACAGATTGTAGTTAGTGACTGTTTCTACAAAACAGTGTCTCATAATTCCGATAATGTTCCAGAAACAAAAGATATCGTGACAAACGTGGACAAAAGCCGTTAATTTATTCAGAATCCACAACTTCTCACTTTCAAGGCAAATTGTGCAAAAACAAAGCGGAGTATCAAAAATCCAAGACACGATTTTGTACACACCATACCCTGCTATCGATTGCAGTAAACGGCTCACCAATGGCCATCACCCTCTCGTACTTACACTTTTTTCAGCGAAAAAAAACTCAAAAACACACATTTTTGAGCAAAACAAACATACGCAAATATGTTTTGAAATATTCTTACAGTTTTTATAATCTTCAATTGTCGAGCTACCCAAACATATACTACATGCCGGGTTAAAGATTCATTTTAATGGTGAAAAATCAGGTTAAAGAAAAGTGTCTTCGAATGTGGGTCTCCCCCTTAAAACAGCTTAGTTATCGCAAAATTTTCCTATTCTCGGAATGGCAACGTTGAACTTTGGCAGAGAATAGGAAATATTTTGCGATAACTAAGCTGTTTTAAATCTACTAGGGTGAAATACCTATTTACAAGAGCTGTGCCTGACAAGAAAAACCATAAAGAGTAGTAATTTTTGATGTAACAACAATGTGTGTTGGTCAACATCTCTACCCAGCTGAACCATATGCGTAATGTTTACATCTAAAAACTACACGGGCGACGGAGGTTCACTTATTGGTCAATCCCACCATAATACCACACTGAGACACAACCCTGGCTGTTTCCGGTCATTGTGTTTCATAAAGTAAAGGCCGTGCATATAGTAGCAAAACATGGCACACTAATTATTTGTATTCTCAAGAACTGCTCACCAGCTATCAAGGTTAAAAAACTTAAAAAAATGAACTCATGGCTAGTCACAGGGTGGTCGTCGGACTGTTACTCCTCGCGTAGTTACATCAGAATTTTTCAAATCTTCCTGTTCTGCTTTTTGTCATATTTATTGAAAGTTTCACTTCCTCATTTGTTTCAACAGTACCTAGATTGATGTCGGCTGTAAATTGGGCTTTGGTCAAAATTCAGACAATTACCCAGTCAGGTCAGACAATTGCCCTAATTATAGCAAATGACAGGCGTAGATAAATCCGACATTACTACAATAGTTTACTTCTACATTAAGGAATAAAATTGTGACATAAAATTAATTTTCCTTCGAATCGTTAGTTGAACAGAATTTTCCAAAGTCTATCCGGGGCCCATTAAGCAATATCTACTTAGCTTTGATTTAAGTTGGGTGAGTGGAATGAGTTTGTGTACTCAAAGTTCCAACGACATGACTCGGTAACCGAACTAGCTTGTTTATAGCTTAGGTTTTAAACGCCAACGTTCACCTTAAATGGATAGCTTTGGTTGTGATTTCGAAATCAATTGCAAAATTAATAAATTTAAACAAGATGCTCATTCTTACTAAGTTAACAATGTGAATGACAAATCCTGCCAAATCCTTCCAACAGAATAGTTAGACTAGAATTAGTAGTTTTAATTCTGTTGACATTGTCGCCCTCATATCCACTATTCATTTTATACGGAAAGAATGTTGACAACGGTGGGTAAACACAAGTCTACTGGTAGATGTTGTAGGTTAGAACATTGTACAGCACAAACCTTACCATTATGTTGATGTTTTCGGAGTGGCCAAACATGTTCCCACACCTATTAACACAAAAAATACAGTAGATAATATTCACCTCTAATGTCCACATATAATTGTCATCTTGACAGTGTTGTGCAAAAATTACTTTCCACCTGAGTTTTACTTGTATAAATGATCAATTTGAAAACGCTTGGGAAAATTGAAATAATCAATTAATCAAGGCTTGTTTAAATATTAATAATTCAATTTGAGTGATCATTTAAGTCATTGAGTTATTCAATGCAATAAATTTCACAGGGACTGAAAAAATCATGCCCAATCGTGTTCCAATGACCTAACAAAACAGTTGACCGATCGTTATAATGCTTAAAAATTCTACTACAGATGGCAAAGTTGAAGTTTGGCAAATAATAGGCAATATTTTGCGACAAATAGGTTGTTGTAAATCTACTAGGGTGAAATACCTATGTGTAGGAGCTGTGGCTGACAAGAAAAACCATAAAGAGTTGAAATTTTTGATGTAACAACAATTTGTGTTGGTCACCATCTCGACCCAACTGAACCATGTGAGTAATATTTACATCTAAAAACTACACGGGCGACTGAGGTTCACAGATAGGTCAATCCCTCCATAATGCCACACTGAGACATAACCCTGACTGTTTCCGGTTATTGTGTTCCATAACGCGAAGGCCGTGCATATAGTACCAAAACATGGCATATTATTAATTTGTATTCTCAATAATTACTCACCAGCTATCAAGGTTAAAAAACTTTAAACAAAAATGAACTCATGGCTAGTCACAGGGTGGTCGCCGAACTATTACTCCTCGCGTAAATACTTCAGAATTTTTCAAATCTCTCTGTTCTGCTTTTTGTCATATTTATTGAAAGTTTCACTTCCTTATTTGTTTCAACAGTACCTAGATTGATGTCGGCTGTGAGTTGGGCTTTGGTCAAAATTCAGACAATTACCCAGTCAGGTCAGACAATTGCCCTAATTATAGCAAGTGACAGGCGTAGATAAAGCCGACAATACTACAATAGTTTACTTCTATATTAAGGAATAAAATTGTGACATAAAATTAATTTTCCTTCGAATCTTTATACGGCCCAAAAGTATGCCTCAGTGTACGGTATTCCGCGAAGCTTTCAGCCGGTCGCTATTGACAACGGCGAACATTGTATCAATTTATTTTCAATAGATTATCGATCGAAAATCCGTTTGGGTACCGCTCGTGCGGGGCGCTCGTGTGTTGAGGTCACGTCATAAACATTTCCACAATAGCCCGTATATTGACTTATACACTTTAACATCAAGGTATCCGTTGGCTTCCTGTACTGAAAGTAAATCGACGACACTTTTTTAGTTTTGGTGATACTTTTACGTACGTTTCAGCGCATTTTCGCGCACTTCGGCGAAGTTTGGCGCCATTGTGAACGGGGAACTACAAGCGAGTGAGCGAGACAACAATGTATCAATTTCTGACAAAAGAATATCGATCGATAACGTTCACTGCACGATTACAGTGGAGACCCTGCGTTCGTTTGCCTCCGTTCTGTGTTATTTTTTCAGTTTACTGGAATTTTCATAGTTGATATTCGCCAAAATTTGGTATAAATTACAACAACCTGACTGGTATTTGGTCTGTACAATTTAAGAGAAGCTAACCGATTAAAATGCGTCAGTATAAGACCCTGATTCTGCACATGCAAACGCCGTAAGATCGCCATTTTATTGAGGGCAGGAGCAAAAATTCAGCGATCGGAAAATAAAATGCATCTAAAACAAGTTTCGTCGAGAAATTCAAAAAACTAAAACGACAGGAATTTTGTATATAAATCAAAGAAACACCGTGCCACTTTTCACTATCATTGGTTCAGAATTGAGAAATTTGAACGAGCGAGAGTTGTATGGTCTGTTCAGTACATTAAACGCCATTGTTGTCTATGGGAAATCGAGCTGATTAGACACATCGTAAAATGAAAAATACATCTGAAAAAACCGTTGGTTTAACTTTTTCATTTTGCTGTTATTTTTTATAATATTTGGTATGACACATATCATGAAGGGTAACTAAAACTCTATGGTTTTATTTTTTTGAGTTTCCCTCTTATTTTTATGAAATGACGAGTTGAAGATCGTTTTGCTGTTGACTGTGTTTTTACTTAATTTTGCATATGGCTGTTATCGCTTACGTATTTTTGGAATTCCCATATGAAATCCTTCCCAAAATATTATAATTGTAAGGGCAGCATATACGGGAAATAGGACCTGTTACTCTTTCATTAATATTTAGCTGTGCAGCGAGGAAATACGGCGAAATTTTCAATATGACGCGGGAGGTGAAATTGACTCTCTGAACGCGCTCTCCACGTATGTGTGGCGAAAATTCGGGACGCTATTACCGTACAAAATGGGGCGCCTTTGGGCCGTAGTGATAATTAGTTGAACAGAATTTTCCTAAGTCTATCCGAGGCCCAATTAAGCAATATCTACTTAGCTTTGATTTAAGTTGGGTGAGTGGAATGAGTTTGTGTACTCAAATTCCAACGACCTGACTCGGTAATTGAACCAACTTGTTTATAGCTTAGGTTTTAAACGCCAACGTTCACCTTAAATGGATAGCTTTGGTTGTGATTTCGAAATCAATTGCAAAATAATAAATTTAAACAAGATGCTCATTCTTACTAAGTTAACAATGTGAATGACAAATCCTGCCAAATCCTTCCAACAGAATAGTTAGACTAGAATTAGTAGTTTTAATTCTGTTGACATTGTCGCCCTCATATCCACTATTCATTTTATACGGAAAGAATGTTGACAACGGTGGGGTAAACACAAGTCTACTGGTAGATGTTTTAGGTTAGAACATTGTACAGCACAAACCTTACCATTATGTTGATGTTTTCGGAGTGGCTAAACATGTTCCCACACCTATTAACACAAATACGGTAGATAATATTCACCTCTTATATCCACATATAATTGTCATCTTGACAGTGTTGTGTAGAAACTACTTTCCATCCCGAGTTTAACTTGTATTAATGATCAATTTGAAAACGCTTGGAAAAGTTGAAATAATCAATTAATCAAGGCTTAAAACTGTAAATTAGTATTATTATCAAAACTGTAAATTCTCTTTAACAGTGAAGACACGGGCCATAGGCGTACAATAGGGAGAGGTTTCTAATGATGCATCCATTTAAATACACTCATTGGCAGTTTTTTTTAAATCATAATGTAAACGATGGTTTATCGTTGGGTAACACTATTTATTAAACACTAGGGGAATTTTGAGGATTATATTGTCACCTTCTGTTGGAATATTAAAATCGTTGTCTCCGCTTAACACGATAATTTTCCATGGTCGGAAAAACCGTAGTACACGTAACATTTTTTTCTCAATTTATTTTCGTCTCAAGTTTAGTCGCTATATTCACATACAACATATGCGAAATACAATGACAATGAGCACCTGAAACATGACAAATAATGGGATTCTGCGATAAAAGTTTGTACACCAAAATCAGCAGCGTGACTTTGTACATTTGCGTACACCTTAGATTATCCGTTTTATATAGGAACTTTCTTTTTATCAAGTATTTTGTTAAAATTTAAACCTTTAAGTTTTGCAAACGACACAATCTTTACAAATTCACATCAGTTAGTTGGTTTCTAGCTTCAAAATGACATGTTCTAATGTCCATAAATTCATTTACTGCAAGTAATCTAAATATTCTTCCGTAGGAGTGTTCAGGAGTATTGTTCGGTTGTGTGGTTTCTACACCACAAATCTAGAAAATTTAGAAAATCTATATATCCAGGAAGGGCTTGAGTACAACGTTGATAATTATTTTCTCTGATACAGTTGTAATTTTTATCTGATGCCTTTATGCATTCAGTGCCAAAGTTTAGATCCTTTTTGTGTCAAAGATGTGTCAATTTAATGGCTGTTTTAGATTGGCGATGATTATTCTTAACAGTGATTGTCTTGCTATAATATTGATCTGTTGAAATGCCTTATCTAATGCAATTCATTTTAGTTATTTATTGTTGTGAGTAAATTTTATATGTTTCTTCTTTATTGTGTTGTCAAGTAATTGTTCTCTGTGATTTTCACAAGATATATGCATGAATGCATACATGAATGTAAGTTGATAAACAAACACATTGATAAATAAATAGACTGGCAAATAACTAAGTAAATAAACGAAAAAATAAACGGATAGATAGACGAACAAAAATATATAACAAATAAACAAATAGACAAACAACAAACAAACAAATAAATAAATGAATTCCATTAGTTAATTAATTATACATGCAATACATACCGATATGAATGTGAGCGTGAATTATTAAATAAACAATCAAACACATAAATAAATAAATAAATGAATAAATTGACAAATAAATAATACACAGATAACCCAAAAAAATAAACACAGATAAAAAAATAAACAAATAGACAGATAAATAAACAAACAAAATATACCAAATAAACAAAAAAGACAATAGAATAAGTAAAAAGTAGACAAATCAATTAGATAATTAATGTACTAAATTATTTTACATGCGTACACAAATGTAAACGTGAATAAATCAATCAGCAAATATATAGATAAATAAAAATATAGACAGACAAATTAATAACAAATAAATAAACTTAAACAAAATTGATTAATTAATTAATCATCGCCTTATGTCATTTCCCAGGCTCTCACAGCAGTAAAAGTGCAGATTCACAAACAACCTCATTAGAAACATCAGAAATATGTGAAGATTGGGGAAAATACATATCCTCCCGCATATCACAAGGCGAAGGTTAGAAGATGATATCCATAATATCATTTACTAGGTCATTAAATAACGGTTATAATCTAGCTTGTGCGTATTTGTTTGGCGTTATCATATCTTATCTCATGGTGTCAATGAACCATCGATGACTAAGAGTTCGCATAGTGTGTAATTCACCCCTGAAGGAGAACGTAATTGTTCAAATTTAACAAGCTTAATCCTACAGCGGCCCACATGTGCTGTACTATCACCCCGCTGTTCGTGCTATGTTGCATCAAGTATGCTTTCCTGAGTAAAAGCTGTGGAATGTAATCTAACTTCTTCGTATTTTGTAACATTTGTTAAGCGTTCGGAAAGATATTTTGCTATTGAAATAATTAAGATCGTGGAATCAAGAGAAGTCTAGCCAGTGGTATTCAACTATAAATTTTTCAACTAATATATAAACTATAAGTATTTTGTCATCGCGTATGTGATTAGATCCCAAACGATGTTACTCCTACATTACACAGAACTTTACAGTTGTTTTTTTTTAGTATTAATGATGACACTTACCGAAACAGTGTTTTTTAGCCGCAGTTTGTTTGTCAGATAGTCTGGCTTTCTTCCCCTTTTATATTCCCCAAAATTTGACCATTAAACAGTTCAATGAGCTAGGTTGGCAAAATCTTCATTTGAAAACTCAGGATCGACATTTGACTCTGGACTATCATCTCTCCAAACGATTACCCTGTCAGTAATATCTTTGCAACTTTGTCATTTGCGCTCAGTGACAGCGAAAATTTTTTTAGTGTACTGGTGGCAAATCGTTTCACTTTTAAAAATATTGTGTCTTTAAATGCTTAAAGTGCGTTACAGTGACTTTAATTTGACAGACCTTGGGATGCAAAAATGTACTCCAAGGTCGCAAACTTGCACACTCTTGGTCCCATCCTTTGAAAAGTTTGTAATAACATTTATTGACAATTATTGACATTTATTTTGGTGAAATAGTGGTTTGTATATTGATCGTGAGCGTCAAAGTCAAAGTGACATGTCCCTACATTGAAATAAGGTATATCGTTGGTCGTGCGGGAAACACACGGTTTTTGCAACTGTCTTTGTGTAAAATCGCACGTTTCTTTATATATTAAGATTTTTATTTAAATTTATTTTCAGGAAATATGAGTTTATCAAATTCAGATAGAAACTCTAAAGAAACGTGCCTATGGAACGTTATTAAGGCGTCAGAATTCGGATGGCAAGAAAACGGAAAACCAAAGAGCATAATCAAAGAATCTATTGTTGCCAAACTTAGAAATATTGGCGAGAAACTCCTGGAACAAATGATATCAGGAAGTACTACAATTGATGCTGATGATTCTATGCCCACATGGTGTGTAAGTAAATGGCACACATCTCAAAATTCAACAGAAAATGTTGTGGGAGAATTTCTTGCTGCTCATTTTTTGGCAAACTTGTACAAGATCGACAAAGAAAAATTCTCAATAAAAACCAACAACACGATTGGAACTAATTTGGGATAATTGGATAGGCGCAATTTCTCAAGAATTTTAGAAATTTGTCTAATATTACCCCATATTTGCTTATCATCTTTAAAATTTTATTCAAAATTTATGATGCTGTTGAAATGTTATGGGTAAGAATCAGCGCATGATAGTATCTAATGCAATATTGTTCACAACATATGAACAATATTCATATTTGAATGAAAATGTGTGAGTTTGTCTATAGTTTCTTCATTACTGAAACACTAGTACTAATCTCAGTTTGTCACTTTGCCTCGACCAAAATGAAGTCTTTTGATTGATTTACAGTTAAGTCAGTCAGGGTCATTTAAAATGTGCCCTGACTCAACTAATGTTTATGAAGCCTTAGATTCACGAAAAAGTCAGGGGCATTTCAAAAGTGCCCTGACTCAAAAGTCGTCAATTAGAGAAATTTTAAGCATTTTGTCTCGTTTCTTCGGTACATTTACACAAAAATCAACATGTTTTCATAAAAATGAGTCCGATGAAAGAGGTATGCAATAATCATTGTGTTTTCGTTGTTTTTTTAGATGAGAACAATATTTCAAATTTTACACTATTCTATCATTTTGTAAAATTTCGGCTGTAAAAATTTCGATTTCGTTACATTTTCCTAATAATTACTCTCATCCAATTTTCCCAAAATAGTTCCAATCGTGTTAAACGAAATATGTAAAAACTCAAAGTTTTTCTCCATCCTGATATTTAGTTGCAGTAAGCTTGGTACAGACTTTGTTGATGATTGTTTTCTTGATATTTTGTTGAGTATAATGGCACAGGCTGATTCTGTAGAGAACATCATTTCAGCCTGTGCGAGTGTGATGCCTCATGAACTGCAAGTAGCAATCCCATTCCCGACAGAACATCATCGCGATTCATTCGGAAAGGTTCTTTCAGATTCCAATTTAAGAACAAAAATAATTAAAATCTGTTTTAATCAAGTCAGCATTGATGACGCAAAAACACATGATGCTTTATTTCAGTCGTTGGTTCACTTTAAGGGGGAGATCGTTGCAAATTATACACAACATTTCTACCACTCTGTAAGTCAAAATCAAGTGTATAGATTTATCGATCCTCTGGTTCAAATGGTAGAGTCGCGAACGAATGTGAATGTCGACATAATTGACTTATCCATTTATGACATCAGAATGAAAAGCTCTTATGAAATCACAGATATCAATGGCGACTTACGTGACAAGCTCATAGCATCTCTGGGAGTGTTATCGACCGTCGATTCTCTGAGATCAGTTTCAATCAAATACGTCGATATAGGCATGGTTTCATTTATAATTGAAAGTTTTGCTGACCACGAAAACTTAGAGAAATTGTTTATAAATGTGCACGGCAAAAACGACTTCACAGAGCGTTTGGATAAAAACACGAGAAAAATATTACAGATAATTGCAAATTCATTATTCGACAAGGAATGGGATTTTCAGAGCCTTGTTTTGGACGGACAATACTTCACGAGTAGTTTTTCTGCCATTAGACGCAAACACTTGTCATTCAAAGAAGTAAAGCCAACCCTTGTCCGTAGAATAAAAGCCATTGATCTCCGACGAATTAATAGCCTTGATGTCAATGAACTGTTAGACTTGATAGATATGTTCCGAACTGAAGACTTGACTTTAGATTGTTGTAACTTTGCAGTTGAAGACTTCCTGAACTTATTAGATCGATTAAAGGATACGCATGTCAAAAAGTTATATTTGACGGACAAATCACTCAGTACAACCATGACCATTGATCAGTTCAAACATTTTTTTAATGCTTGTTCATCAATGCATACTCTATCTCACATCTATGTGAGAAACTGGAGTTTTCCAGACACCAAGGTATTAACTGATAAATGGTTAACATTACTGACCAAAACAGGGTTAAAAGAAGTAAATATTGATTCGTGCATTTCGGAATCCAATAGTTCATTGAGCGAAAAAGTGCATGTCCTTATCGCAGCAGTTGGCGAGGTTTCGCGAACGAATAGTGTCGAAATAAAGTTATGGAATAATACATTAAGTTTCGGTGACGTTAAAACACTTGAAAAGGCAAAACTTATTAAGGAGGAAAAAGTTCGCCCATTTGGATCTTTCTACGGCTGCACCGTCTGTGAAAGAAGCAAAGAAATATTTGATAAATACGGATGCAAACCTGTCGGACTTCAGGTTCGAAATACCTAAAATATCGAAGATATGTCATTCGACGCAATTTGGTGAAAGAATCATTATGAAGGTCTATCAGGCTCGAAATGCAAATGAGAAAGCTTTAAAATAACCCAGAGATGAGGTATTTACGATACAGTAGACGTATATGAGTAACGTATTGAGGTAGAACCATGATTTCAGACCGATCCAAGAGTTAGGGTTTTGGTGAAGTAACATAGGTGTCGCTCAACTGTCGTACCCCCCCCCCAAAAAAAAATGTATATTGTCAGTCACGTTCTGACTTAAGGACAGCTAGGCAGCAAATCGTTCTAGTCAGGAGTGGATGAGAAATACCTTATTCGATATCAAACAATAGGATTTATCGATTTTTCTTCTTCCTTGCGCAATTTAAGGTCAAGTATTGACCGCTTAAATAGTCGCTATCTGCTACATCTGCTATATCCTATCAATCCAAAACATGTTTATCTGCCCTGAACATTTCTTTTTTGCCAATACCTACGTTTTAGGGATATCAAAGCTTGTTTCTTTATGGATGTAAAAGTATTCTTCATTTTAATTTTATTTTCGGCCAGACCATTGCCAATGTTTTCACCATAAACAGTAGAGTTTGTCCCTCTGTTGTCTATACTTTGACCAACCACCCCACCTAGAGCCTTCTTGTGCTTGAAACTCGCTAATATATGTTCAGTATAATATAAGTATCTTTTATTCACGTTTTCTTTTTTTAAAGTGACGTCTGTAGTAATTTAATTTTAAAAGTTCGTTTATTCGGTATAAATTTTTTTTGTTATTTTTTGTATAATTTATTATAATTGTTGTTATAATATTTTGTTCATTTTTATTGTGTTCAAAACAATTTTTATATTCAGGAATTAATCCGATGTGCTCCAAAGAAAACCATGTGCAGTTTCTCTTCAGAAAGATGTATTGTTTAAAAGTTTTGAATAAGAATACATGATACAGTGACCGAGGGTTTCTGGAAAATTATTGAATTCACCTACACATTAATGGAATGTTTTACAAATCTATAATTTTCCATGTACTTTTATTTACCTTACTAGCTTTGGCAGTGTACCACTTCTTAGCATATCTTAAATAATATTCTTTCGATAAGAACGCAGAATATCATTTTTGAATACTTTAAAAAATTTTCAATGTTTTTTTAGAATTTGGAATCAGCAAACTTTACCCTGGTGTAGTCAGAATTTAGCATTTTACTAACTTGCAATTTTTCATGTTATCTTTTTCTAATTTTCTTAAACTAACTTAGCGTGTTCGTTGCAGATGTTATTGAAAATTACTGAAAAAGACTGCGTCATTTAGATTAGTACTGGAACTTTATTCACTTGGTACCAGGAATACTAGGAAAGATCACTTATAAAGCAATTTCAAGAAATAAAGTTCTTATAATGTCTTCAAAGTATTGTCTCTCTTTTCGAAGTATGTCCATAAATATTTGTGAAGATAACAGAAATATGCAAGTGTTCAGAGATATCACCTGCAATGGTACGGTGCTTGGAATTAATTGAAGAATAAATGTTGGCAGCAACATATCATTTTCCCAACGTTACAGCAATTGAATGCAAATGAATACAAATCCGTATGAAAAAAGGCTTACATTTTATATTTTCAAAATTTCTTAAATGCCAATAATTTTGAGCTTTGTACATCAAGCACAAACGATAATAATTTCTGTCGAGCGAGAGAATATTCACATTTGCTACTGTAAAAGATCGTAGGAAGGTACAATTTATGTTTTCATCTCAAATGATTGAAATGGATCATGCACCTTGATTACACCTTGATTTTTTTCGTACATGTTTCAATTAAGTTTCTTTTCAATAGTTCAATAAAGTAGAGAGATAAAATGAGAAAGTAGAGAGATGAAATGTCTGTTTGAGTACAATTGTAGCTTATACGAAGAAGAAGTTCTTCCTCGTATAAGCTACAATTGTACTAAAACAGACATTTCACGAAATATATTTTCTAATCGCACTTACACTTTAAACGCCAGTATCTTTTATTTTAGAATGTGACGAGATTGTACAAAAGTAGAATAAGTAGTTAAAACGCCGAACTGTAAGATAATCATTTGAGTGAAGAACGAAACAGTCGGTGGAGGAGAAGTAATAAACCTTGTTCTCGTAGGTATCCGAAATTTTGGTCGTCTACTGGTTTCTATAAAAGGGCCCTTTTTGGCGATCAGGTACAGAAATTTACATTTTCGCGTACACATAAGTTGCTGTATGCATAGTAATTGCTTATATCCGAATAACATTTGTAGACAATGTCATCAAATTCTGTGCTACCGTTCTTAATTCATATATCTCTTTTCTAAAGTCAAAATTATGCAAACATTAAGCATAAATTATCTAAGCCTTGCCAACTAAAAATTATCACTCATTAATATTTCCAAACAACAGGATTGGCACTTATATGGGATAATTCTATTGTTAAGAAATGCGTGTTTAATCTGCAAATTAAGCTAATCTGCTTTTCTTTTTAAGCTATACACTTGTTTTTTATGAGTTATTCGTAATATCGCAACATTCAGCTACAGGAAACCTGATACGTTTGAGAGATATGAAGCTCTAATTATTTCAAATTAGTTCCAATCGTGTTAAACAGAATCTACGTACAAGATTTTATTCCGATCTGAAGAGCTGTACTTTATATATCGTGACCACGGACAGATGGACAGACAAACAGGTGTCAATGCGACATTAGCTCATGTGAACTTGTGACCTAAAAAACTGAGTAACAAAGACGGAACTTGAGGTGAAGTCCCAATATAAATAGAAATGGTGTGATTTCAACGCTCATTATGCGCCATGTAAATAGGAGAGAAGTGTTAATTTTTCGCTCATATTGAATAAAAAACAGCTTCCTAGAGGGTCAAAATATGACAATGTTATAGGTCACATGTATTTCTAAGAGACTGGGTCAAAAAATTAGGTAAAAGTGCAATTTTAACAATGACAGGTGATGTTATATGCATGGGCTAATAAATAACCAATTTGAGGCAGGCAGGAGTTAAATCTGCGCAGAAACGTTCTAAAGCCAGTGCGCGTCCCAATTTGTCGCACTTTACCTTAAGTTGATATTTGAGCTTTTAGTGTTCGTAATTTTTCAAAGATGGTTCTTTCCTGAGTCTTACCTCGCGTGGTCGAATTCCGAGCATCATTTCGTCATATTCGGATCTTGGATTGTCGTTATCGCGGTTTGCTACCGATTTTTCTTGTCTTCACGCAGTTTGGTACGCACCGGTCGGATTCCTCCATTGCATATTTCAATTTCTTTTGTAGTTCACGGAAAGATTTGCTACCGTTGAACCACATTTGTACTTCGTTCTGGGCTGCATCAATCGTATTGTACGTTCTTCCGCTCATGGTTGGCCTTTTTCTAACATGCTCCGTATTTTGGATTCCGCCACAATGTATCGGAATAGCTAGCGAAAGGACGTCAGTATGCAGAAACAGAGTAATAGATCAAAGTCTTCGAAGATAACACTGTTTTATTTCTACATGGATGTTCAGTATTGCCAGGTGTTATCCCTTCTGCGTTTGTGTTCGTAAAGATACGTCCTTTATACAATCTGTACATGTGGATGTCATGCGTGACCAAAACCCTCTCATGCTGCTACGTTAATATCCTCATCAATTTAAGTTGATTTCCTTTACGATTTCTTGACTTCTTGGTCACTGGGCGAAAGGTAACAAGTGTAGGTATTACACAATTAAAGCAGAGTTGACGTCTAAGTGAGTGGCATCTTACACTATGCATCAGCAGGAATGTTCTGGTGTCGCCATTTTCTTAAAAATTCTGTTGATTGAACTGTTGAAATCGAAGAGTTTTCATTTACCTTTACATCGGATAAAAATCAACAGAGAAAACAGACATCACGATCCATAACAAAAGAGATTCAATACTTCAAAATTGCAAAAAAGACGATATCTTGTCAGCATATCATCTACATTGCTTTAAAAGGTAGCTCAAAAACGTCATATTGCTATAGCCAAGGCAAAAATACATTTTAAAGGGTAAATACGGGATAATGCAGAATGATATAGGATATCCAAATACACGTTCCGTAATTGCCTGTATTAACCTGTACATGCACGTTAAAATAAAGTTATATTCATATAAATACAGGTAGCTTTTGCAAAAAAAAGCACTCTTTTTCAGTATGCATTGTTCTTGTATTTCTTTGATATGAATGCACCTTCGATGCCTTGTTGTCTTGCGTTTTGCGTGTGGTACTAGTATATTAATTAAGGGTATTCCATGCAGTGTACTATTGTAATTAATTGGTGTGTTAAAGTAAACCAAGTGCACAGTGCGAAACCAATGATAAAACTACCGAAATTGACATTTGCCGAGACTACTGCACTGTGAACATTCAAAGATAGTAGGTGGGAAAAGTAACTTAGACAAATTTTTAGAGAGAAAAAACTAAAGGTCGAAGGTTAGGCAAACCACAGTAATGCTCTCTTCGTTAATACCGCTGTCGTGGACACCACAACGTTGTGGAAAATAATTGGACAGAGATAAAGCGAAAGGCACCATGCTGAATCACTGATACAAATACGGTGTTCTTTAGCAGCCACTGTCATATGGCCCGATCGTTACGGTGAGTTCAAATAGTGATTACGTAGTTCATTAAGCCTCCAAGCTGAAGATCAATTTTTATCTGTGCTATAATTCAAAACTACTAATAAGGCATTATCTTTCTGACGGTTTTGGTATACTTGACCAAAATCGGTCAATTTACGATCGTTATTCAGTGAAGGGGATATGGGTTTACAAAACTTCTCAGAAGAACGTGATCCAACCTTTTGTTTTAGCAATCCCCAGTATATAAGTGGAAAGACTAACGCCCTTCCAACTTTCAGGACTGTCGTTGAGAAAAATTACGTCACCTGTGTACTATGTTATTTTTTCAGGCAGCGCTACATTGTAAGCTAAGTCAACACCTTCTCCATGTAAACAATGTCATGAAAAGTCATTAACACGTTTCAAAGTCTGCATTCAAAATAAGGAAAAATATAGAGCTAAATAAGGTTATGACAAGTCTGCTCTTCGTCCACCAATCAGAGTTCAGGATTGCCGTTGCCGTTACTATTCAGTAGACCATTGTGGTCATAATCTTTAAGCCCCCGCTCATTATCAGATTTATCTAATATAAATATTATTTACTTGATGAAATATTCAATGGAAAACAAAAAAATGACAAACTGTTGATGGGCTGTAGACACATTCGCTAATGCAAGAACCTGGGATTGAGAAGGGCCTATAAACGATTATTGCCTTTAATTTGTTGACAGGGTATGGCAACTACACCGTGTGCAACAAATTACAATTCATTCAATGCCTTAATGGCAAAACCTGATTAACTTTATCAAAGCCAGTTTATGAAAGGTGAAACGTGCAACCTGCAAAACGGGGCATTAAAAACGTTTTTCTCCGAATCGCTCTAAACAGATAAAATAAACTTGTTTGGTCGATTATGAATCAAACAATGCTGGGCTACGCCCCTCGTGTTACATTGCATATTGGACCAATCAAATGACTTCATCAGATGTTTTAAGGTCAAAACCTTGAACCTTGTGTCATTTGACAGTCTCACGTTTCGCAGTGTAATTAAGGAATTCGAGCACATAAACTAAAATGCATGTTCAGCTCTTTCGAAACCGAATTAACACTTAAAAAAGATAAAGGTACGCTCTGTTTTACAGATTCAGCCCTGAAATGGTTTCGGTTACTAATCCCATGTGTCCATGTTGTTCTGAAGTAACAAAACTGATCCCTACGGATGTAGGCGTCGCTGAACCTTCATTCGCTTGTGGCTGTTTGTACGTCGGGGCAGCCCTGGCCCTGTGACACAATAAAAAGGGGAAGTAATGAACCAAAACAGCACGGTAAACACGTACCGCCGAGTTTTTACAGCATTTTCCATTCAATAACAGGTTAAGTGGATTCAATAAATCAACACAGATTGCCACAACTCCATTTCAAAATACATCACTGCTATCCTTTATACTGATCCATAATTCAGCGCTCATAATTATCTTTGCTGCATCTAAAATAAAGGAGTGACGCAAAAGAATGTGTTTTCAGCGGTATACAAGTGATGATTTCCGAAAGAAGTTATCTGCTGTAGGCCACCACGGAATGTGTGACAGTAGACTTAAGACCGGCGCATATCATAAAAATCATATAAGCAATATACTTTATGAGTCTCTAGGTCAAATCTTCTGTATGACAGCATTTTCACCAAGAATGTGTTCAGTACCATTAAATGGCTGTTCAAACGTTGCATCTTAGAAGACTGGTACCACATTAAAATCAGGACCCATGAGAAAACATGCCGCCAGGAATTGTCCGGTTTCGCAGGCTCGTTTTGTATTCAAATATATGGCATAAAATCAGCATAATGAGGCGTTACTGATGACGTAGGACTATCAAGTGCGGTTTCCCTGGATTAGTGGGAGGAGAACTTCGTTAATTGGGATTAGCTGATGAACAAAAGCGGGCTCCAGATCCATGACGCTCTTTTGTACTCTTTGTATAAACACCAACTGCTACTTCAGTCAACCAGACGACGGTAAAATTGTAGTTCTTATTCCATTATTCTCTGTGACAGCGAATTCTCGAGTTCAACGTTTATGCTGTATAAGAATTAACAAAAATCGTAAACCCAACAAAAAAGAAATACAACATTAAAAAAACAAAAAAAAAACAATTTGAAATGATAAAACACCGTAACAGACAAAATGGCCGTCGAAATAAATCATCCATCTTCCAAAGAAAAGCCGACAACAACATGAAATTCATCAAGAACCTTCCATCGCTCAAACTAACAAACACCAAAATAATAGCACTAGGCAAAGGCCTAAAATTCATTCCGACACCAACAAAACCAAGCAGAATAAAACTGCTTCAGGATTTCAACAAATATGGTCGCAAAGTGAGACTGCGCTACATCATGAGACACAAACAATCGCAACAACACCCATTCAAGGAAAAATCAAGCTGGACTCCCCGAACAACAAAAAACACAGAACTTGAAAGCTATCTGAAGCTGTTGAACTTGCACTTCTAGAGATATCCTTTCAAACAAGGAAACAAGAAATGTCGCGTGCCCAAAGAATCGCGATAAACAAGCTTGCAAACAATATACAAAATTACCATAAAAACCCTTCGACAAGGGTCGGGGTATCGTCATTGTCAACACAAAAGATTACGTACACAAATGCGAAAAGCAACACTCAGTATTATACTCAACTAGACAGTGACGACACAGAACAAACAATAAACTAAGTACACGAACTGTTTAACAAAATGTACGACAAGAAACACATCGACCATGATACTTATAAGTATCTTGATACAAAAAAAACCATAAAAATCCGTACCCCGCAGTGGTACTTATTGCCTAAAAGTTCACAAACCGCCGCAAAAAATCTAAAAGACACACTAGTCTAAACAAAATTTACAAAAGTAAAGAAACATAGAACAAACAAACCGAACCACCAAACGGACTCACAACGAGACCCAAACATTAATATACTTGCCTCGCTACTCGAAGAGCAAGACCACTAAAATGCATTAAAATAAATTTTCACAAACACAAACTAAGGAAAGAATCTACACTGCGACTGATGAGAAACCACACTCGGGTTTCGAAACTCAAGCGTCAAAGGGCCACTCTATCAACTTTGTAACACCATAGGCCCGGCTGCGTCTCGCCATAAGCTTCCCCACACAAACAAAACATTACCGTACACACTAATCCAAACTTCCCTACAAATATCCGAAGCGAAACAAACATTTCATTAACACATTTTCGAAACGAATCAAACACAAACTCGACACAAAAAAACATTTTGGATTGTTAGGTGGGGAGCCTCTTTCACATTTTTACATACAAAAGATTTGGATTTTTGTTTCACTCAAGGATTGACACTGATACTTGACTTCTTTTGTCACCAAAGTAAACAATCACTGTCTTGAGTGACAGCTTACGCTCTGCATATATACATAGAAAAGGAACACGTCATGGGTAATCCATGCATAAATGCATGTCAATTAATCAGGTTCCCCGTGATTTTCACGGGTTGAAGCGGTTTGAAACCGGACACATCCTGGCGGCAGTACTTGGCATGCACGCGGCCGATATGGTTGTTTGTGACAAGAGAAGTTGCGCAGCATTTATTGTAACTGGGTTCAGAAAGGGCCCTGTCGGCATTTTTTCACATGTGGATGGTTGCTGAAGTACTAGTTATATTTTGCTCCGGCCGTTAATGTGAGATAAGTCGGTAAGGCGTATGATGATTGTTTCCTGGGTTTACCAATGAGGGAATGGGAGCAATGTCAAGGTTTTTCACAAATTCATGTCGTCATCTGGCACATTTAAGCTGATGATAAAGTATCGGGAAATTCCTTGACCTTTAGACTTAGCGAACCGTATCTCAAACGTGACATCTTGTTGAATTAAGGGTTTTATGTCAGACTAAAAAGATATATTTCTTTAAGAGAAAAAGATAAGTGTTAGAAACTGACACAATAACATTTCGGATATCACAGTAAATTCACACGTTAAGTTTTAAGGGAGCCTTCAGCAATGACAGAGGATAGGCCAGGGGTTGGGGAAGGTCACTTTTGACGCTCGCGGTCAATATGGCTGTTTGTGATAAGAGAAGTTGCGCAGCATTTATTGTAACTGGTGGACAAGGGGGCTTTACGGCATTTTTTTCACACGTGAGTGGTTGGTGAAGTTATATTTTGCTTCAGCCGTTAATGTGAGATAAGTCAGTAAGGCGTATCTTGATTGTTTTCTGGGTTTATGTGACCGAAGAGGGGATGGGAGCAATGTCAAGATTTTGAAAGATTTTGCACAAATGCATGTCGTCATCTGGTAAAGCTAACGATAGTGTATCGGGAAATTCCCTGACCTTTAGACTCAGCGAACCGTATCTCAACCGTCACATCTTGTTGACTTAAAGGGTTTTATGTCAGACTAAAAAATACATTTCTTTAAGAGAAAAAGGTGAGTGTTAACAAAATTTTATTTGGGGTATCACAATAAATCCGCACGTTTAGTTTTAAGGGAGCCTTCAGCAATTATAGTGGGATAGGCCGGAGAATAGGGGAAGGTCACTTTTTAGAAAACTGTCCAAAGGGAAGGTCTTTATATAAACCTATATTTAGGGGAGGGTCACTTTATACAGACTAAAGCTGATTTTACGGCCAAACCTTTGATTTTCCATGTGATATTTCCTCAATAGGAAATCACCGACGAAATACATTGATTCTTAAATATATGCAAATTATCGACAAGCTTCACAAACAAAGGGGATGCATTGGTATCCTACATTAAACACCTTGAACAGTCCAAACTGATAGGAGACAAGATTGAAAAATACATTTGACAGGTGGCAAAGTATATCTCAATTATCAAATATCTATAAATGCACAGATGTTGTTAGTTTTAGGTTTTATATTGGACAAAAATTGTTCATCGTTCTCTCATAGACTATCAAGTATAGTGAATCACATTTTAATGAAATTCCTAAATCCAATTTCTTACACACATCCACTTGTAACACACCCTACTGTCATGTTTCTATAATTTGTACCGGTTACTGTAAATCTTCATTCTAGTAATTCGCCAAATTTAAACATTTCGCCTCTTGGGCTTGAAATTCCACGATTTAACGGAGGTGTAATTCTTCAAAATTGGCGGCAAATTACATTTTCAAGTCTTTTTTGTTTAAATTCAATGGCAGCGCCATTCCAGGCACCGCGTGTCTCGTGAATTCCTATGATTATGTATGGAATGTCGCACGCAAGGTTGGACAATAGAAAGACAATATTGTCGAACTTTTATCAGAACTGTAGCCGTTAACTATCGTTTTACATATTTTCACAGCTTGGATTTAAAATAATGGTGTTGTGACATGTCTCATGCATACTACGTATTAATCATTGTGAAACTAGCGTTGGCAAGTTTTCTTGTCGACAAAGTATTGTAAATTTGAGAGTCAGACTTTGGGGGCCTTGGAGTGAGCATATCTCCAGGCTCTCGGAGCCAAGAGTTGCCCCAGGCAGCCATCAGGCTGACCTGGGCAACTAAAGTTTCGAGCGCAACGTTAATTTCTGTGTCACCTGATCTACATATTTACTTTATCTACGCCTACTGTGGTCTGAAGTTCCCTTAATCCTGATTCAGAACAGCATGAACTTTTCCTTTCCAATTTGATACTACTTTAGTCAAGTACATTAATATCAATAATCAAGAGGACATAAATACACAGATTAACATAACTTTGTATTGGAAAAAAATATTCATAGTTTCCTCACAGACTACCATGTATGGTAAATCAACATTTCGGTGATCATATTGTTGTGTCGGGGAAAATGTCTATAGCTTGCCTGATAGACTGCCTTGTATCATGATTTGATATTCTTGAATGAAACACAATAACAGTCACATCTTGCCGCCTAATAGATGCGCCAAGTACGACCCTCCCGCAAATCCATGACCCTTCAAAAATGCTTGCCTGAAAACTACGACCCTCCCTTACAAAACACAAGCCCTCCCCCTGTGATTTCTGTCCGTAACTTAAATAACAAATGTTATGTAAATTGGCTTATAAAGTTTCAGTTATTCCTTAGGAAATACTGCAGTATTTTGGGAGGTTCAAGTTTTAAAATGTCGGAAAAGAGGGGAGGGTCACATTTTAGACACGAGGATAGGGGTCACATTTTACAGTAGAGTTGCGCACGGAGTTCCACTGACCCCCCTTGTAATTAATTTAGGCTTTCTAAGATCTTTGCTTTCTAAAAAAAACATCTCTAAAGGGTATTCAATGTAGGCAAACATGAACGGGGAGGCTCCCTCGAGGACAGCAGCGAAGGTAGTGTTAAGGAGAGGGATATAATAATCTAATCCGTGACAAATTAAGATTTCCTTGAGGTCAATGGTCGGGAGATAGTTTAATGGAAAAAATTAAGAGAAGGAACTCATTTTGCTTTGATGCAGCTTTTTTACTTTACAAGCTGTTTAACAATTGAATTGTTGAGGCATCATCCGATGAGAGCACTGCCTCCAAATCAGCAACAACGATAGCATCACCATCCACCTCGAACACAAATGACGTACAAACCACTAAATCTGCAGCTGATAAAACAACTACATTGGCCTCAAATGCAACTGTACTCACACAGGTCGCAGAAAACGCAAATTCGAATTTCACTGCAAACAGCACTGTTACAAACATAACTGTAGCACTTGATACAGCTGAAACACCAACAATTTGGGATCGTCGTCGTAGAGGGCGCAATCGCAAACTCTTTGAACTATCATTATCTTCATACTCATTTATGAGGTCATTTGATTAGGATTGTTCGAACGTAAAATATGTTGAAAACTTAAAGACTTATAACTGATTAAACATATTTAAATACTCATTCACATTGACGTCCGAAGTTTGCTCAACACATTGTGATCCCGAAATATGTACATCACAAATTAAAACTTTTCTATAAAATAATGAACAAAACATGATGAAGTAACACAAACACACACGAGAAAAGCATAACTGTTCAGTGACTGAAATGTTAATGACAACTGTATTTGATTTTGATACAAGTTAGCATGAACTTATTAGACTCTATCTCTCCGTAATTTACACTAGATTCAGAAGAGGGTCACAACTCTACTTATATCATGTCGTCAAACAAGAAACTTAACACACACCTTGGTTGATGGATGAAGAGTACTTCCAATTACTGTTTGTAGACAGTATGCATAAGCGTGCAGACATTCAGCAAGTAACGAAAAGGTCATTGAAATGTATATTACAATGCGTGGATGTGTACAAATTAGTACGCGATTCCTGACTTTTTTTATTTCTGTGTCAGTTTCTGTTCAGTATTGGTCACTGTGGTACACTTAATAAGCAGCATTATGTTTTTAAGTCTTCCCTTTCAAGGCAATTATATTTCATTATTCTGCCCCTCCTGAGGTGTTTGTGCACGTAGTCTTAATTGAATGGTTTCCTTTCTTCCACCACGCATTAAGAGATTGGGTGCTTTTATGAAAAAAGCGTTTCTTTCATTGACTGTGTGACTCGGCTGCTTTACAATTCCCCGTTCTCGATCGCACCAGATAATTACTCGGAGCTGAATGTTGCGGCCATTAAGGTCGTTCTAACTAATAGTAACCCTATGTCAACAGGTGTCTTGCATGCGACGTAACGACCGCACTATTACTGAATGTTGATGTAGAACTTATTCATTCTGAGCTACCCTTACTATTTCCTTGGCCTTTTTAAATAACAAGATCTACTAAATGAATATATTATAGGATCGAATGTACTATTTCTGCGAGTTGTTACTTTGAAACCCTCCAAATTTCATGTCAGCAACGATCGCATTATTACTGAATGTTGAGGTAGAACATATTCATTCTGAGCTACCCTTACTATTGTCTTGGCCTTCTTAAATAACAAGATCTACGAAAGGACTATGTTATAAGATAGAAACTGTACTATTTCTGCGAGTGGCTTCTTTAAAACCTCCAAATTTCATGTCAGCATTATCGGATCGTTGTGCGAGGGCGGTGTTTATTTTGGTTGTTAATTTGCTTACTTCCAAGCTTTAATTAAGTGTGGTTCACGAATATTCAAAAGCGGCGGGTCACCAATCTTTGCACACAACTTGCAATGGGATATATTTTTCTTTTTTTGAACAAAGTTATATTCGACTATCGTGTCACTCATTAATGGACGGTTTAGAGTTAGGCATCATACGGACATTTAAGCAGTACCGTCCGAAAGACAAGTTTGTGCCCTGAACTTCTCATAGGAAGAATATCAAACAAATGATTTCAAGTTCGAGTTAATAGCAAGGAAGGCGGATTTGGTCAATCTCAACAAAGTTTTTATTCACTTACTGATTTACTAGTTACGTTGCCACGTAGGAAACGTAAATTGACATGTTCATCAGGGTTGCAATTCCTAACATTTTTCGTTGAGATAGAGATACTTCTGACGTCATCTATTTCAGCGCTGACCGCAGAGGGACAGAAGGAACTTCAAGACTTGACATTGCGTGAGTCATATCAGCCAGGTAGGTCATATCGATGCTGCGATAGCGTTATCCAAGGATACTAGGCAATCATAATATGTAAAGGGTACATTCCACTTTATCAAACTTGTGCATGAATTCACACACATTTCATTGTCATGTAATCGTGAGGCATAGATACACTGTTGAGGTTGGAATGGCGCTCATTAATTTGTTAGGTATGAACAGCCAATGTTAAATGATAAGTTAACAAGACCTATTATGAAGAGAAAGGTCCCCAAAAACCCGATCACATAAAATGATATCATTACAGTATTGCCTTAACAATATGACAGATTTAAAATATCTAGCGAAAAAAAATTAATTCTTAATATTAATGGTCTATCTTATCTAAAAGAGCAAAGGTCTACGTGGCAATATTACATTGGAACGGATTCTGACAGATAGCTATCTTTCTCTCCAAGAATGCAAATATAAAAATTCTTACTTCAGCTATTTTTAAATGTCTTAAAAACTTCTAGGTAATGAGAAATCAATGCAAGTCAATGAAGAACAAGAAATCTGTAAACAAAAAAAACAAACGAACGAACAAACAGGACCATAATAGAATATGGCATAGCGTAAGATGGGGCGATACAGGATCGCTTGTATAACAATGGGAACGATTATGATATGATATGATATCATATCATATGATATCATATCATATCATATCATATCATATCATATCATATCATATCAGATCAGATCAGATCAGATCAGATCTTTGTATAACTCATCCTGTTTCATATTAGACACTATAGTACAATATAATACAATAGAAAATATTACAACAGAAGAGCCTTTATTATCCATTTTTGAAGATGTAGTTCACATACTCAAACCAAAAGACAACGAATCACAAATTCTGTTCTAATATCTGAAAAAGTACGTCGTCAAAAAACGACGTAAATTTATTGCCGACATGAGAAAAGACACTACTGCTGATGTAGTCCACTGCTGTCATGAAGAACGAACGAATTTACGCTTGGCTATCCGTCTGTTGCTTTGTCTATTTGTACGATAGAGTTGCTTTTTCAGCAACACCACAAATAACGGTCATTCTGTTCGATCACTGACTGGCACACTATCTTGTTTTATCTGATGAAGTCACTTTGCCGAACATGTCAATGTGCGTTATTGGTCCAAGGGTGTTTCAATGTGTGTGTTGGCGCTACGCCAGTAGGGTAAAGGTTTGCCTACCACAACCTTACAGATATCTAGTCAATAATACTGGTGTCACCTTTGCTCCAAAGGCCGAAGTTTTCTTTCATTTAAATGAGAACAAGCTAAAGGCTATCTTTGATAGATCTCATCTAATGAACTTGTGTAAGCACGCAATATCTAATGTTTAACTTTTGTACCCTCCCTGTATACATAAATTGGACTCGTAGTGCAAAGTAGGTGGTGAATAAGGTTCAAGCATGGGTCATTCGATCATCGTCCATTGTGATCCTTTTAAACATGTCTTTTGGCTTACCTGTGGTCATCAAACTTTTCGTTAACCAGTTCACCCCGATTCCCTGTAAGCAGGTTCACACTGGGCATTGATAGCATTTGGATAGGCTGACTTATGGCGGTGAGAGGTTGTGGCTAATTTATTCCCTATACAGTTGGATATATAAGCGATGGATACGGTGATTGAATTAAAGTTTACAGCATCACATTATCGAAAGTGAGATATCATGGTGCTATGTACATCAACGTTCTCGACAAGCAATGTATAATTATTGATAATTGTATGTTCAATCCTATTTCAATCCATATTCAGTGTTGTTACCGACAGTGAAACGGTATTTAACGCAATACTGCTAAATTAATTACTAAATCTATGGGATAAACATATTTTGACATTTCCTTGTTAATCAGGTTGTTTTTGTTGTATAAAGAATGGCTTCTCCCGTTGAGTGTTCTAATCAACGTTACCTTATGTACATGTGAATGGCTTCGGCGATATGGCCCTTCTGTTAGCACTGATATCCCCTTGTACCGCGTTCTGACATACTTGGCGTACTTTTTGCACGTACCAAATCGTCGTTTGCATTTGATCTCATCTAAAACGTGACTTCCAGTATGCGATTTATAAAACATGACACTATCCAATTCTGACACTCCGAATTTGAAAACTTGGAATGTGTGATCCCATAACCCCTTTGTCCAATAGACGTCCAAGCATGTTTACCTAAGTTCACATCCATTCGTTTATTCCATTATCATTGTTAATCATTCTTTGGGATTTGACCTAATTTTCCATATTGCAACATGTTAGGTCTTGCTCTACAAAAGAATACCACTTTTTGTAATTAGCTCTTATTAAGCACAGTCTGTCAGTTCAGGGGTATAGATATATGCTATTTGTACTCTCATTTGCAGTGAACAGACTATTATGTGTTGAATTCAAAGATCATACCGTTCTACACATATGCACTTCTAACCACTCTAATTTAGTGAAGTACATTCATACCAACAACAAAGCATATATTGATGCAAACATATAACTAATTTTGTATTCATTCGGAAAAAAAATTATTGTTAGCTTTCCAAGAGACACCCTGTGTAAAATGTCAATATCATATATGTTGCACACACATAAAATTATAATCACCCTAACATAGTCAAGTACGTTCAAATCAATAATGTAGCAGATTTAAATACACAAATTAAGCTAATCTTGTAAGGTGGAAAATTCTTATTTTGAATGATATTATATAGAAATGTCTTGTAAAAAGTGTTCACTTTCAATCATAGTTCTCTAGTCAAGTATAATTACCTTTGAAGTTAGATATGGAATTCGTCGAGCGTCATACGTGTACTTTTAGCCTCATTTGCTCTTGCTTTGAATGCGGGCGAATGCATATAATACATCGCATATCATATACTGTAACACTGTATATATTATATGGATAATTAGATGAATGTACACACACCAGAAGAGTGTAATCAGTGCAATTTATTATGTACACATTTAGCTATTAAACCTACTAGATATAAAAATTCACATATTGTGGTATAGCTATTATAATTCGTTTTATTGTAAACGTTTCTAAAATCTTTAAACAAAGAGAAAATTTCACATAATGAATCCCAGGCTTAATTTGCAAAACAAGGCACTCTCTATCTGGAGGTTTGTATAATATTTACCATTTCCTATTCCCTCCTCAACTTACCCCTCATATAACTGAAGGCTCCGTACATACGCATGATAGCACAGGCAAGATCGTGTCTGCCCGTTGCTCATGACGGCAAAATTGATTACATCTCAACAACATCACATTCATTAACACAAATCGTGATCTTGTCTTTGCATTATTACTTAATCATAATCTATGTTAAGTGAGATATATTGCTAATTTGTAATTACCTTCTATATGCAAAATTGGATGGAATACTTAGTGTATTTCGAACGGGATGTGATAATATATCTTTGTTTTTAGCACTTTTCTCAGAGTATAAGTTGTAATGCATTCACAGCTACATGAACTGGACTTTTGTAGTTGTTCAGCGACAAAGAAAAACACGGTGATTCTTTCGCTGTAATTTGTTTATGGTCATACAATCAGGATGATAACCTTAAAAACTATGTTCTTACACATGGGCTATGTTATCAATTTAATTGGCTAGAGCGTGCAAAAATTAGATTGATTATTGCGTTCTGAAGAGCATATGATAATCTTTTTCGGTTTTAACACCTTTATGTCAGAGTATTCGTTATAATGCAACCACAGCGGGATGAACCAAGCCAGTCGCATGTACCAGGGCAGCAATCATACACATCTCTAAGTCAGCAATTGCAGGGGACAATAAGGAATGATACAAGACCAGGCTTTGCCAAACGAACCATCACTGGACTTAGTTTGTGTCAACTTCTTCTAGGTGGTATTGCCGTGGCTTTGGGAATAACAGCAATATTTATTGGATGTTTTGATTCAACCATCGCTTGTGGAATATGGTGTGGCGCATTCGTAAGTGATGCATTTTTATCTTAATTTCATGTAAAGAAAAAATACCGCTTCACGGCGATTCTTGACGCCACACAATCTTGTAATGCTTGGCTTTCCTATAGATAATTTTGACTCAATTTTAAACTTGCTGAGAATATTAAATTTCCGTCTTGTCGTTAGCAAACAAAATACTCTCCCTTGGAGCAAAGAGAGAATAGATGTACTTCCACTGGCGAATGTCTGTCAATATCGGAACCGTGCTTCTATGAAATAAGAAAACTTTGCATGGTGATTCTATTTCTATTCCTAATTATGAAAGAACTATTCAAAAGTTTAGGAAAACAATATAAGTTATGTTAAAAATAGAAATGCTTTTCTGAAAACTTCAATTAAAGAACCAAACAAACAGGTTTACTTACCATTAAGGAAAATAATATAAATATAATTATGTTTAATACTTGTTTCCGATATGCACATGCGTATTATATGACGGTAATTGAGTCATTATAGGCGATGCAAATACTGTACTTTCCTTTCCTGTATTGAATATTATCATAGGGCGTGTATTGAATACTCTGATTCACGTACCTTTAAATTGTTTTGCAACTCACATATATGACCATGGAGCAAAGATGGAGATCTGCAATGCGCTAGAAACATTTTCGGGGAAATTAAATACAAATAAGATAAATAAATTATCGAGCTTAATTTTTGTACTCCTCTAATTTTAAGGGGAACGTAAGGAGTAGGAATGAGTTTGGTAATGTTCTTATTAATAGTGGCTCATCAATCCCTTAATTTTCCAGTTCTTGGTCAGCGGTGTATTTGGACTTTTCGCTGCATTGACAAAGGCTAATGGATTGGTGAGTTATCCTAATAATAGAAATGCTTCCCTGAAAACATTAATAAAACAACCAAACAAATAGGTTTACTTACCATTAAGGCTAGTTGATTAAGTTTTATGAAATCCATCATTACAGTACTTAATTTTCAAATTTACAGCACATTTTTGTTTCCGGGTCAGCCCCCTTAAAATCTGGTGTTTAGTGTCTAGTTTAATGATGTTAAATGAAAAACGTTGTGCCTGTTATCGGCCAGGTGACGGATAATCGAAAGATGATAATCAATACATTCTTTCATAAATTCGGTTTTAATCAATCTGTGCGGTCGGTCGAGTCCGCTAACTCTAACTTTTAGAATGCGTGAATTAAACGAAATTCACTCTGGATCAAAATCTATACATGTATATACGAAAACCCTCCTCAATTTGCAATGGCAATGTAAAACAATACTTTGTCAGCTACTTATGTCGTGTATTAATAATGATTTAGCCAAGAAGGAATAATTTTCAAAAACTGACATCCGTTTATTCATCATTGCAGATTATAGCGTCAATGATTCTTTCGGCAGTGTCAGCATCTCTGTTTGCGCCTGTACTTTTGCTCATGAGCGTATTTATGATATACGAGGATCATTACTGGTACTTCCCTGATGTAAGTATTTACACAAACCGAGGTGACATGACACACCTACATATATGGGGGGGGGGGTAGTGATAACCCTGCTGCACATTAACAAGTCTTGAAAAGTGGCCTCTATATGAGACAACAGTGGAAATTATCCCGAGGCATTTTAATTTTCTCTAATACTCGACTTTATCTCTGACTTGGAGCTAGAATGACGTCTGATAAATTATCATAATTGATGCCTTTCTCATTAACATCGAAATGAAAAATGAAAGAGAGAAAAAGGCTTTACTTCATCACAAGTAAAGTAATGGAGATGGTGACAATTAAAACCAGACTAGAAATCAAATAAAGACAAGTAAAAGTATGTCTTATCAGAAGTATCTTAATTGAAATAGCTCTAGCGAGTGGGCATGCCTTTAACGCTTTGCGATTCCAAATGCGCCCGATTTGATATGCCACCGTGACAGTAAGTGGAATCAACATAGCGTTCGATACACGTCACACCGAACACAGGGGTAACTTTATTCGTAATGCTACTTTCTGTACATCTTTTGTTGTAACACGTGGGGACTTTTTGAAAGATTTCAACGACTACCAATTCTAGTAAATTAATGGCAATTAATTTGACGGCCATTAGATGCGCGTGTCTGTCGATGGGAAACAATGCAAGTTATAATTCACAGTTTGTGAAGTTACACTATCATATTTCAGCAACGCACTGTCGAGTGTATTCATATCAAAACATTTGTAAACATGAGTACAGTAGCATTATGTGGGAGTTTTTTTGTCATGACGTTTCTTATACTTAAAAATTCTCCTGTACCTATAGTTGTACTAACTTAAAATGTGTAGCTTTCTTTCCAAAGATTTAAGAATTAAAAAATAAAAAGTTCTTAGTCAGTTTTTTATGTATATCTTATCAAACGTTCCCTCTTGTGTTGATGATATCTAATATTGAATAGTTTTTTTTTTCATGATCATATTCGGTTACTACCTCACACGGCAAATGAACTATTACTAATGACTTTAATACTCTCTTACACTACATAGATCGGTCAAGTTGTCTTAGACTCTTTCTTGATGATTGTAGCCGTCGCAGAAAACGTCATTGCTGTAATCTCATCAGCTTTCTGTTGTAGAGCTGTCTTTCATAACCAACTTCTTAGCGTAAGTTATTTTTCAATATTAACGGAAATATAGAATCTCTTGTGACATCACTACACATCCACTTTGTACAGACTGAGATTAAGCTGTTTGCTCCCGCATTTCATTTTATTGAGAATGACCTACTGGTCTCTTGGTGCCTGTTTCAGTATATCAAAACATTAAATCTGTTTTTAAATGGCATCCCCAAATTCCTGGTCCTTGCACAGACGTTTTTGTCATTGGCTATTTGCATGGCATTAATCCTGCGCTCGCCCTCTGAAAGTTATATTAACTTGTTCAGTCTATTTTGACATACGGCTAACGAAAAAATGCGACGGTCCTCAGCCCCCCTTAATGGCATTAATACTCACTACTTGCACAATGCTAGTCTTTCTATGAATGCGCTGTTTTTCTTTCTTACATGAGCCAATGGAAGCCTGATTTGTCTTTGTGTTTATCGTACGTGCACAAGTTTGTTTTTTTTCCGAGCGGGTAATACCAAACGTCGTCCGGATCCACTGTATATTTTATTCAACGTTTTAGTTACATTTATGTTATACCTTTTTGTGCAAAATTTTACCGAACTTCCTTAAATCCATGCTTTCATCTTGAAATTCAAACGTTATTTGGCCTACATACTTCTCGCAAGTATTATTTATGATCTTTTATGTACATATATTCAAATGATTTTCTCTGATTTCGATAAAGATTCCTGGTAATGTTAAAACTATTGCACAGCCACTCCACCACGTATTGTGATTATTTTGTCTGTGTGTACGCGGATGTGTGATAGTGAGTGTACGAGCGTGAGTGCTTCATGAACTCTACAACGTGTGGAGCGGTCGCAGTCAGAAAAATGTAACAACTTAGCCCGGTTATTGAACCACGCTTTTTTTAGAGTGGGGATTTGGCCGAGCGGTTCTGTCTGTTGCTTCTTCGCTAGTTGGCTGGATGCCGTATGTTGTGAGTTTTCACTCGATTGAAAACACCATATTGTAATATTTTGATTGCTTATCCTAAACCAAATCTAAGTAATCGATCCTGGACTGTCTCTAGTTGCTATACTAATTTGAAATAATATTATTCCTTTATAGTTGTTGAATGGTACGTTTCCCTATGGTGTTCCCAATGAGAGACGGAATATTCAACAGGAAGATCCCATGGAAAGAATGGGGCTAATTAATAATCCATGGGTCGTGTCGTCTAGCATCCAGCATGAACAGCAAAGAACAGGTGAGGCTACATAGTAAAGATTAGAAAGTAACTCACGTTATTTGGATATAGAACTTGATGATTATGCAAATGGAACATCTAGATCTTATCTTGGAAGCGCGCACAACGATGTACAAAACAACGACAAATTTCTCTACAAAAATGATCATGACTGTTGACAAGATTTTATTTTTCTTTTTTGTGTTGTGATTTGTTTGCTCAAAGAGTTTTGACAAATTTAATGCACTTTGCTAACAGGTCATATCGGATCAACACGAGGTGCGGTCTGTACCAATGCACCTTGCGCCATTCCCTATTACCAGGAGGTCCCAGGATACCAACAAAGGACAGGCTGTACCTATTTGCACCGGCCCCAGCAGATGTTTCACTATCAACAACAGCCTTCGTTTGGACAACCGCAACATGTACACCAACCACTGTCGCAGCCACAAATTAATCAACAGCAGCATACTGAATCAGGCAAATTACAGAGACCCGGGCCACTGCAGCAGCAATCGCAGGTGCTGCTCACTCCACAGTCCGAGGTCCAGGAGCACCAACAGTATCAAGGAAATGACATCACCAACGTAGAGGGCGCAGGCGTAAATTCTGACGGCAACGAAGCTGCCTCCGCCGCTCCAGCTGAGTACTGTGTCAACGATGATATGAGATCTCCTTTAGTGGAGAACGAAGCTTAGACACAACATTTCCGCGCTCTGACTCTTGATCAATAAATGTTTCTACTGTGATCATGTGGCTATAAATATGGCTGATCTAGACAATGCAGATTCTCGGATCAGTGCATCTAACGTGTTATGATCCACATGACAATCAATTTGGTCATTGAAGTCAACATAGAAAATGAACAGAAAATAGAAACGCAAGAAAATGTACTCAGACTCTTATAATGTTACAATTAACACGATTGGAACTAATTTAGGATAATTGGATGGTGAAGTAATGTCGATATAATCTGTAAATGTAAGGTCATCTGAAGTTCTTTTTTAAGTTACACTCTTGTTTTTATGAGCAATTTGTAATATTGCGACATTTAGCTATATGGCACCTAACACTTTTGAGAAATTTGAAAAATATGAAAATCCAATTATCCCAAATTAGTTCCAATCGTGTTCAATTTTAAGTGATTTAAAACTTGAAAGCAATAGTCACTTTAAATTTAGTTCTCATGGTATTCCTTTGCAGAAGTTCCAAGCTTGCTCATAGCGTTATTGCTAAACAGTGGCTTCTATATCCATAAATGTGAGGTAATTTACACTACTCTAATCTTTAACTTCGCACGGCGATTTTTGAGTTTTTTAAACAATGAGAAAGAGTAATGATAGTGTTAACTTAAGGTAGAACTTAGAAGGCGCCTCTGGGACAGACATTATTACTCTCCAACGTTTTCAATTCGGCTTCGATTAACCACTTGTGGGGGATTATTTTTAGGCTTTGATAGTAAGTCAAGTTTTCACCGGCTTAGTTTTGTTTAACTCATGATTTTTATTTGCTGACCATGGGTCAGCTGCTTCTGTAAAACCAAAGAGTTGAACGGTGACCCCGATTTTTATTCCTTGCATTAAAAGAGAATGGTTGAAAGTTTGCTGAAAGAGAATTTGAGTGAAAGTTTAAGTCTGTGTACTTAAACTGCTAAGACTCTCATATTCTTATGGGTAATATTATCCGATGATAACACTCTACGTGTTTAAGCAAAGCGCTAAATAGATATTGCTACGACTGAGCAGATCATCCCACAACAGCATTTATATCCTCATGTTAAATTCACCCCTTTTTCATGTCGTTGATGAAGAAGTGGAACCACTCTTCACCAGTTACTTTCCTCAAATTTATTTTCATGGTTGTTTGACACGATTATCTCGCACTAATGTCACCGATGCTATGGAACATTTCATGTTGTTAGCATTCAACAATGAAGCGATTGTTTTAACATCTGCAGTGTATTTTTGCGATACAAGTAGCTTCAAATATGAGACTTGTATGAAACAAACTTTATAATAACTTTTTAAAGAAAGTGTCAGTACTACAAAAAGTCGTTATAACTGCGTGGCTGTCTGGCGTCATTTGCTTATCGGGTGTCGCGCTTTTGGTCACGTGAGGCGATATCAGTTTAAAATTGCCCACATTCTCAAAATTCATGAACTTCGCTTTAATTACCTATGAAGTACCTGTTAGACCTTGAACTCGAGATATGGAATATTGATCTCTCTCCACGGAAGCCTACTCTCAGACGACAGCCTATAAATACTTGAATTACTGAGTAGAACATGTCATTAGATGTTTAATCTATTTGTTAAGCATTTGCTGTCATGTCAACTCTCAAAGAATATAGCGATGCCATCATCATTTGCAACTATAATATTGTTGACATAGAAACAGCGTCGGGTTTAGAATCACGTGAACTGTGTTAATTACTGAGCGAGATCTATTTATGGAATAATGAAATGGGCTTTGAGATTTTTTTTGAAAAAACGTTTCGTCATTTATTTTTAGAACTTGAGACAATACGTTTACAGATGTGGTATTGCATACATGCAGTTGACTTTGGATGTAAGCTATAAAATTAAGACAATACTCTGCAGTACACTCACATTAACTCACCGGATAATTTACAGGAGCTTAAGTCAGCTTAAATTGAGCAATGGATTGTTTATATAAATGAGATCGAAAAATATGTTTGCTAGCTGCCTTTTTAGAATATGCCGTATTCTTTATCACATGACACTCTCGGCCTTCAATCAGGCATACCTGTTACAGTTATTAAAATATTTATGAAATCCAACTTTAGCAAACTTTAAGAAGAATGAAAAAAGAAATTAAAATCTGATTTTGTATCTTTTCCTCTTGTTATAGACTGGTATAGCAAACCTTATATAAGTCACATGTTTAATGGATTGAGAAATGTGACGACGCTTATCCAATGATCTGACACAGTGTAATGTTTTTATCTGTAGCATTCAACTTATAATGATGATAGTCTTTAAAAAATAAAAAATAAAATTGTGACTGTAACTAATTAAATTCTTCGCATTGAAAGAAACAAATCTCATGATTAATTTTTCATTGCACAGAGAGAGAGAGAGAGAGAGAGAGAGAGAGAGAGAGAGAGAGAGAGAGAGAGAGAGAGAGAGAGAGAGGGACAGAGAGACAGACTGACACAGAGAGCCAGAGCTAAACCTGAAAACACTTCACAATCATCCAAATCAACAGACTTTGACGAGATGTTGTTATTTAGTTATTTAGATTTTAACTTCTAAGTTCTTTTTATACGAGTGTGTTTCGATAACTGGTATCGTTTACTCCGAATAGGAGAAAATACAAGCGAAAAGAAGAATACTGGTTGGTTTGTTATTAAAATTAGTGCACATGCACTCAGTTTTGTTAACAACATAAAGAGGTATCCTGTAGCTGCGATGCGGAAGCAATTACGTCAGTGTTACAACAATGTATGTACCTTTACGTAATCTCATTTGAAGATGCCACCATAGCAAAGTTCAAAACTTTTGAAATTGTCCTACAAATTTGTTTCTATTTTTGAAAAAAAAGATGACTTAAATAATTATTACCTCAATACCCGTCCACCGTGACATATTTAGTTGTGTCGTTTTCTTTGAATTGGCTCGTCATTGCCCTCGAATGTTTCTAGGCACGTCCACCTGCACGAATATCACGTTGCACAAAGTGCCACGACCTGCTTCGCAAAGCTCGTTAATTATCAACTTTTACAGAATAAACGACGTTTTCCGTCCACACACGCAAGCTCTCCCTTCTCTTCTCCCTCCAATCCATCCATAAATATATGATACAAAAATATATGCATAATACGTACATTCAAACAATCCTTCTGTGTAAGTGTCATCTGTTAACATGTTTCGGTAACATACATGATAATTGAGGTTACAATTCGTTTTCAGGGCTACAACTCTGTACCTCCTTATCAACGGTCTCTGAAATGTCACCGGCGACACCAGACGCGGCTATGCTGACATCGATACAAGTTGGGCTGTCCGCAGTGTTCGTAGGCAGTCCGTCCATTTGAACTAAGACTGGCTGTGTAGAGTTTTGCCGTTTACAGCAGTATAATTTCCACAATTTTCTCTTGATGGCGCGTTTTAGGTCTCTGTTTCCATACGAGTACACAATAGGGTTAATCAAGGCGGACAGGTAAGCAAAAATGCTCAGGTGGAGATGAAGGTGATATGTGCGAGCGATGCCATCTTCATCCAAGTTATCCCAGTGAAATGCTATTTTGCGTATCTCACAGACGATAGCAAAGGGCAGCCAAAATATGTAGGTGATTATGACCAACACGAATAAAGTTTTCGTAATTCGAAAGTTTTTACGCTGGTTGCGATTAATGGTCGGTTCATTCTGGTCAGCGGAGACTGTTGTTGCTTCTATTCTCTTCATTTGTCGGTTAGCAGCGGCCAGAGTGATGCAGAAAATCACGGAGACGAAAGTCAAGGTCGGAATAATCACTACGAATATTACAACCATGCTGTATTCGACCGTTGTGATGAGAACCGGTTCGCAACGAATCAATTCAGTTTCGTCGTCGATGTTGTTCCAGCCCATAGCTGGCGCAAAACCGTAGAGAACGGCAAAGATCCACTGAGTGGCGATGATTATGGCCGTGAACTTTCCAGTGACGATTGATTGGTATCTTAGAGGCCATTTAATCGCCACGCAACGGTCTACTGTCAAACCTTGTTGTGGAAAAAAGAAGTAGAAAACCATTAGAACAGAACGTTGTTTCGCTAAGCATTATTGAACAAGAATTTGATGTGAGTATCTGTGAGTCACATAGGCCTCTGACATTTCTTCAAACATTTCTTCGTCACGGTTTTTAAAAAAGTTTGAGGATATTTTAACACGATTGGAATTAATTTGAGATAATTGGATGATGAAGTAATGTCGGTTTAATCTACAGATGTAACCTCACCTGCTTTTATTTCTGAGTAATGTAATATTGCAACATTCAGCTATAGGGCACATGACACTTTTGAGAAATTTGTAAGATATGAAGATCCAATTATCCCAAATTAGTTCCAATCGTGTTAAATGCATCCAATCAAGCGCTGTCTTCAGCTTTCAATGACAGAGAAGTGGCAATTAATGTGTTGTGACGTTTCAAGAATGTTTCTTTGCCAAGATCAATGAATTCGTTGAGCTTAAGCACCTTGGAGGGGGTTAATAAGCTAAGGTTGTTGAGCCTGATTGGTCTTTTTCGGAATTCGAAATATAGATTAAAGTTACAAGCAGCGTTGACGGGGCCTGAGTAAGTGAGATCATAAGAGAACCAATTTCAATAAAACTAAGTGTCTGTAGCATAGTAACAGGTCGCATGATGTTTTGCTAAAAAAAAACAAAAGGAAAAAAATACGAGCTTCACCGATTGCTGTTGATGAGATATCTGACACTGGGTCAAAGGTTATCAAAGGAAAAAAGTAGGTATCATATATGTCCTCGTCCTTGTTGTTCATCTAAAGCAAATCTATGAGTGCTGTTGGATAGCATTGCACTATATATGTTATAACTAATGAGGCAACTGAATAAAAATTAATGAGGTTGCGTAATGATCATTGTCATACAATTTAGGTGGGAAACTTGTGCCACTTATATATTAATACAAAAGCTGCAACTGTTTTGGATGATACGACACCTGAGGGTAGGTTAAGTAGCACAAAAGGTCATTCCAAAATTTAGGAATATATAAAGTAACAAACATGTCCATGTGCAAGAAAAACAACTTCTGGCGCTACCGGTTAGCCTAGAAGACGATTGGAACTAATTTTGGGATAATTGGATGGTGAAATATGTCGATTTAATCTGAAATGTAAGCTCATCTATTTTTTTTAAGATACACACTTGTTTTTATGAGTTGTTTGTAATATAGCAACATTCAGCAATGGGGCACCTAAAACTTTGAGAAATTTGAAAAATATGAAGATCCAATTATCCCAAATTAGTTCCGATCGTGTTCTAGATGTAGGTATACCCATGATTGGTGTGGTAAGTAGCCGTGTAAGAGAAAACCTCAAACGTGCCTCATTCAACTTAACACTAAAATTGTGCCCCTTTAAGTTGCGAGGCAAACGAAAGTAGGTCACAGGTCATCCTAAAATTTGGGAATATGTTTGGTTCCATGTAGCTGGTTAATGATTTAAGCCTGCTGACACTAACCCGTTTGGAAGTTGGCATCTCAATTATTAAATATTAAATACTTTGGCGCCAAAATGTTTGTACGTCTTTCACGTGACTCCTCAGCTGTACATTGTCATATATACATAGCTTCATTTTGCAAACTAACACACTTGTCCTCATGGTGGGTTTCTATGAAAGATAAATATCTATGATAAATATCTTAGGATTGAAGGCACAGATAACATGAAAGACAGATTGAGCACAATGCTGACTTCAATAACTGACATTATACAGAATATTCTTTGAAATTGTTGGATATGTTGTCAGTGAAGTTACGTTTCGAGCTGTTGTCATCGCCACCATCATGAAGACCAAGTATCTTAAGATATCTGTGCATCTACTAATCTATATTAACGTGATAATACAGAGCTGCATAATTGACATCAGACCCATAACATAATGGAAAGGGGTATAGCTTACCTATTAGGTTTACGATGGATGCGATACCCACTGAGTTTGATAAAGACAGGCCGATCATACAGAACACTTTAGACGTCGAAATGTGTGGATCAAAAATGCAAATAATATCAAATGGAATGATCACGGCTCCGATGAACAGATCTGCCAACAGACAGACTACAGAAGAACCAGTTAGTCGGAATACGCAACGACTTCAACGAAACCGCGGTTCCAGTAACTATGAAATTTACCGGAACGATAAAAAAGCCAAGATGATATAGATGACGCTAGCAACTTTCTCCAGCATTGAGTTTTCTCTGCCATCCAGCGATGAGTCGAAATGGGCTTCCATTTTCCGTCATTTTCTTGTTGGAAATGTGTTACCATAAAACCTGCTTCAATGTGTATCCACGTGCAAGTAATCCATATCCCCTTGTTTAATCATTGCCTTCAATATTGATTTGCTTGTCACATGAGGGTTGCCTTCTCCACATCAACATCGGAATGAAGAGAGCTCGTTTTGCTAGTTGGCTCAGTAAATAAAACAATCCAGGAACTATATCAACTACTTTAATACGAGTCCCGTCTGCTTCATGATAATACATACCTCGATATAGGTTCTTGATAATCTTAAGTTTTCTCTTAATAGGATGATTTAAAGCATTCTCTTTTATACATGATCAAGAATATCGGGACAAAATGCACAACAGATGCAAAATAGACCGATAGCTGAATTTTAAAACTGCACGTCAGAAATGTCTATTGGGTGCATTCCACCTCAAAATGGAGGTGGAGTAGTACGGTGTCAGTCTCATATAGCGCCACCACTGCAGGGACAGTGACAGAAGACCCAATAGAGATGACGCATCCCTTTTCTCTAAGACAAGTCCACATATTGTTTGACAACTATGTTCATAGCCAACAGCAATTGTGAATCATAAGTGGCTAAATAACTGTATTTGCATTGCAGCAAATCGGAAATAATTCATATCGGCTTTTCTATGTCATCGCCGTGAGGATTCGCTAATAAGAAACATAAACAGGATTAAGAGATGGACTGTTATGTGAAAAGATTAAAGCTACAAATGAATTTACGATGACGCAAAAACAGTTCTACTTATAAAACTGTGTCATTTACAAGTTCATGCCGTCAGTTTCTCTGTCCGATTTAACACCTTTGTCATAATAGTATGACATGTGTGATCTTTGATAAAGGAAATAAAACCTTAAATGACATAGCCAAATACATAAATTCATTATGGTCATGCACAAAACAAGCTGGTGATTCAAAACAGGTAATTTATCTGTGTTCTAGTACAGCGGTACATCGACATGACGAGAAATGAATTGCTATTGATGGACATATTGCAAAAACATGTTTCTAGAATTCATTGCATGTGATAAGACATCGAAGCATAAGCAATGATAATGGTGCCTAACGATACAGAAATGTCAATTTCAACAGGAAAGCACGGCTGAGTAATGTTACATTTCTCCAATTGCTAATTCACCATTAGATACCATTGATGTTTGCGTTACCAAGAGATCTGATCTGATCCACTGTTCCATAGTTCCAAAGTTTTACCAAGTTGAAACAAGAGCTTGCATAATTCAATTTTAATCATAATTATATTAAACAGAATAAACAAAACTGTGCCACTAAACCTAGAAATTACAAATATTTATTTTGCTGACAGATGTTATGATTTTGTCCAATGTGAGCCCGGTCCTGTTTAATTCACTCTGCGAGAGTTAAATAGGACATGCACAGAAATGGAACGAAAAAAATTTGCAGAGTAAGAGTGCATGTGTTATTTAGTCCGTCATAATTGACGAAAATCCATTTTGACGACAACAGTTCCATGTAGAAAAATCGCCACGCCATTTTATCCAAACAAGGAAATGTCTCCGCTTGGACCGTTATGATCGCTGAATCACATCAGTGTGTTTGTGATGTACGTCTCCTTAGCAACCTGAGAGATTGGAGCAGTTTAAATTATCGTATTTAGTTTTCAATTCGCACATTCCTTAGTCGTAGTTTAGATTGAAGCCTTGATAAGGTCTTGTAGACGTCATCTTAGAAAACAAACACAAAATCCAAAACAAAGAACATATGACAAGACTGGCACGTAAAGTTCATTGAAATAAATTTATTACGATTAATCTAAGAAATAAATGCCAAAGAATCTTTGATGTGTATTAATATTGAACATTTTAATAGCCACTAATGAGTCTATCGTTTGTGAATTAAAATCATTAATGCACAAGTGGACAGTTTTCTCATCATTGTCATAGCTTTGGCATCGATGATCAGGAATGCTCAAGTTATGACACAGTGTCTCCGTTTTCTCTGAGTCGATATTTGGTTCTCTGTCTCTGTCTGTCTGAATGTCTGTCTGTCTGTCTGTCTATCTACATTTTCTCCCCACCCACCACTCCAACACAGCGTCATCATACCTACTTGCATATTCTGCAAGCTTTGTTAATCATTTCTTACCAAGAACCTGTCATAATTTTAATAGATATTTAAACCAGAGTATGCTGATGTTTATAAATCTGTCGTCATTCCATGGATACAGGATGAAAAGTGTCGTTGTAGTTATTCGTCATTCTGCCAAGGGTGGCCAGAAATGAGAATGCAAACGCACGACTCAGAGTTAATACAGGACCAAACCTGCTATGAAACTAGTTAATGTATGAAAGCCATCGAAACTTGAAGCATGCAAGCAACAGATAGATAACCAGTACGTATGATTGTGCCTTTTACGTAATGATGTACATTTCGTTATAATGAAAGCAGCATAATCATTTTCCTTCAAGAATTGACTCAGAGAAAACAATTGGGGTTTCATTTAGGATTAGCGAGAAATAAAAAATACTGACATTTGAAATTCAAAACATCTGCCACTTTTTGTTTACTCTGAGAAAGACAGGTTATTGATTGATTGATTTTCCTAAAAAGAGAAAATATGGATAGCAGTGAAGATCACAAAAATATCCGTCGTAAGTTGATGTCTTTAGATAAAACAATCATCCAAACGGACCAACAGCCAGAAGACAGTCGTAAGATTCCATACACAAACTTAATCAACGACTATTATGCAAATGGGCTGTTATATGATACAAGGATGGCTGTAATGTACAGATTACCACAGGATGGCTAATGAACTGTATGACGTCACATGTCAAAGGTCAGTCCGGAACTTTCATTTTCTTGTCATAGAGCTCCTGGAATGCAGCATTTTCAGCCACAGTAAAGTGGCTCTCCCAATCTCCGACGACACCTACAGTTCCAAAGAAACAACCTTTTGTTTTACCACAAGTTCAGTTTAACATCCCCGCCCCAATAGGCAATTCCGAGACGATGCATGGTCAAAATTGATGGCAAATAACTGGCTGAGACTATGCAACAATGCATCCTAGATGGAACTATATAGACGTATCAAATAATGATGATAGTATTTCCTTAGCTTATGGATTGCAAACAAATGATCAAGTTTCTAAAATGCCATTACCTTTTCTTATGAATGCACCTCTCCTCAGGTCAAATACGCCAGTGTGTAGAGACATGTTGACGGTTGGTTTTTCTTCATATTTTCAAAACTACAGTGTTCGAGAATATTTGTCGTCTCCTCTTCTGATAAGTCCTTCTCCAAAAACGATGACAACGTCTTCACTGCAGCTCGGGGATTCTTGTGAGAAAATATACAAAATCGTGGATTTATCATGTATTATATACGTCTATACGTCAGGAACATGTGGAGTTTCATCGTACAGTAAATTTTGGAAGCAGTGGACCTGAAGAACCACACAATTGACGCAGATTCCAATAACTTTTGGCGCTATGAGACGCTATTTATCTTTTGACCTCACGGTATTGTCATAAAACACTGGGAAAGAGAAAAACGGATTCACTCTTTTCATGGCACATAGTGACCTATGACAAGTAAAAAAGCGTTGAATTTAGCTGATATTATTCTGCTAAACTATAATTTCATCACAGTGCACTGCAATGAGCGCGCTGAAAATTCGCGTAGAGGACACGCCGAACACGTTCTCAGTCTGCACCCTCTTATGCAGTGTATGACAGGTCATTCTGAAAAAGCTGTACTCCAGACCTATCTTCCAATATGCGACTATTTGCAAAATAACGGCATTTATTTACTCGTACACCGTACGACTTGATGGTCCTCGACGCTACGTGTTTCGGACAATACCTCCGTTGTCCTAAATTGGTGAGCCTCGATCGAAGTGTGACATCATTGCATCTTAGCGAAAAAGAAGTATGACGCCTTCTATAGTTTACAGTATATTTTTACAGGGGTTAAATTAAAATGAAACCATTTCATATTCTGGACACAAAGACACTACTTACTCTTTTCATGTCTTCATATTTCAAGAAGCAAAAGTTTTTCTCATCTTTGTGCTTCCACCATCCTAACACGTGATCGAACCAATCGCCATACGGCACTGCGTAAAGAAGAACACTGAGGCGATTGGTAAAGGGCTCATGATTTGGCAGATTTTAGGCTTTACCGACACCATTATGTGAGTCAGTGAAGTAATATATTGTATCAGTGTGTATGTTTGCATACTGACTGGACACACGAAGAGACAGGTGTAAGTATAATGGTAGTTCTGCATTATCCGGGCTAAGTTTTATTTCCGTGAATGTTATATCACAGTAGGAACAAAATTTCATTTTTTACATATAGCGAGTTAAGTAGGAGAAGCAGCAGGCAAAGAATTCAATAATGAGCTATATACATTATATCTGTTAGTGGCCGGTATTTTCGATACTTGCCACTGTTTAAATCTACATGAATTCCCATTTCCAAAGTACAAAAATATGACAATAACCGGATTTCATTTTCAGGCTGGAAACGTGCATTGTATCTAAAACTACTGCGATTGATAGCAAGCCAAACTTACATTGTTTGTCAACGCACGCTTTGTAGAATTCTGACCAAGACTTGTCGTAGTAACCATGAAACCAATTATTCATATGAAAGTAGTAATATGATACATAGGTGTCTTTCGGATTCCTCAGAACATATACAATCTGAAAGATACAACATATAGATAGTGTTTCTCAACGGACTATTGCAAAGTCGCGCCGTACAATAGGCCCAGTAAATCCCAATGTTTATACCGATTATGTAATGGCTGAAGAAGTGTTATAAGCAGTGGAAATGACAACCTATATTTTGTTGGTGTCAATTATTGATGAGACCACTTCATCTGCGCCGACCAAGCGGCGTTTCTTGTACAGGGACTAAACTAGGCTGACAACATCAAGTCAGATATACCAACTGACCATCTCTTTGGCGCACTCAACAAAGGTAAAAAGACAAGATTTCATAACATAACAGTGCCAGATTTTGGAATCGTGCGCACTATCAACAAACTAACGACTCCTCCGGCATTACCTTGCTTAGCGCCTACACGTTCCCCGCGGCAGTGACATTGGTACCAGTGAGAAAACTGTGAAATCAAAGTTCATTTGAATATTGAAGACATTCAAAACATTGCACTACCTTACACTTCTTTTTCAGAGGTTTTTCTGGAAAGAAATTACACGGCAAATGGGACTTGATTAGGCGTGGTGACGTCACTGAGTTCAAATACTTCATTCCGTCTGATGCCATGAGAGTCGCTCGATAATTTCTCATTGTTTTCTGCGCACCTTTTGGCAGCAGCCAAAATATCAGTCGATAGATAATCAGAAAGAAGAATTTCATCCTGTAATAAAAGGGAACGAAAATCAGCAAACAACTATGACATCCCATAGTTCGACTGAATGTGAACAATATTTTGACTAGTTGTCGTTTAAAACAAGTTGTAAATATTCCTACGAGGGTCAATGCAACCTTGGATCTCATATTCACCAACCTTAGCCATTTGTATAATCCCCCCTTTTCTGTTGGTCCATTGGTTCTTCAGACCATTCAATGGTGGCGATGAAATCTTGTCAAATTTTGAAAATTCCGATAAAAAAGGTAAATATCCGACCCATGAAAGATTCAAGTAAAAGGGAATTTGCGCAATGGATCATTAATAATGATTGGTCTGATGTTTTACAAAAGCCTTCTTGTGAGGAAAAATTTAATTCGTTTGCAACCTCTGTTTCCACAGCAATTGATAAATTTTTCCCCCCAAAGCCCCTGCGTTTTTCCAGTTCTGATAAACCATTCATAACTGCCTCGATTAAGTATATGATAAGATGCCGCCAGAAGGCTTTTAGAAACCAAAAGTCGACATTGTATAGATACTGGGAAATAAGGTAAATCGGGCAATTCACACAAACAGACAGAATTACTTTGCTGAGAAGATTAAGTCTGCATCTGCAAATAGTAAACAGTGGTGGAATGAAGTTAACAGGATATGTGGTCGTAGGAGAAATGGTACCATCCCAGAAATTGAGGTTAGCGGCGAATGTTTAAGTGGTGTTAATCTAGCCAATGCTATCAACAATCATTTTGTTAATATAACAAAGGACTATGTTCCCTTAAACTATGATGAGCTTATTCGTAATCTCCCAAATAGTAATTCCCTTCCGATTGTTACATACAATGGTATTGTCAACTTTTTAAAATCATTACCCTGTGCCAAAGCTAGTGGCCCTGACCAAATTTCAAATAAATTGTTGAAGGAATTTGCACATGAATTTGCTGTTCCCCTTGTTGATATCTTTAATTATTCCTTTCAAGAAGGTCAAGTTCCATCAAAACTTAAGGAGGCCATTGTAATTCCTCTAGCTAAAAACAACCACCCTGCTTCCTTTGATGATTTTCGGCCGATTTCTCTTACCAACAGTGTGGCCAAGGTAATGGAGAGTTTGATTGAAAAATGGATCAAACAGGAAGTAAAGGATAAGATAAAAAAAAACGCAATTTGCAGGTGCTAAGAAATCGTCCTCAACAACTGCCTTGATAGATATGATACAGACTTGGCTCGAGCAACTGGAAAGTCAAAGAAATATGGTTAGAATTTGTTACCTTGATTTCAGTAAAGCCTTCGATAAGATTGACCACAACATACTTCTTCACAAATTATCAAAATTCGGTATAAATAGTAACATAATTAAATGGACAGCACATTTCTTGTATAATAGATCTCAAAGGGTGAAGATTGGTGATAGCTTTTCTTCCTGGCAAACAATACGTGCAGGTGTTCCACAGGGAACAAAATTGGGCCCAATTCTATTTATGCTCATGATTAATGACATTCCTGATTGTATTGGGGGATCAAACTTTATATTCATGGATGACACCACGGTGTCAGAATGTGTTCATTCCAGTACTCCTACTAATTCGCAGATGCAGACAACATTATCACACATTGACCAGTGGGCTTCAGTTAATAATATGAAACTAACAAACCCAAAAAAATGTAAAGAAATGAGGCTATTTTTTGGTAAGGTACCTCCTCCTTTTCCGCCATTGTTACTAGGCAACAGTGTCTTAGAAATCAAAGAGAATTTTAAATCTCTTGGGTTAATCATAAATAACAAACTAAAATGGGATAACCATGTTGATGATATGGTCAAAAAATCCTCACAAAGGTTGCACATTCTCCGTGTTTTGTGCAGATTTGGGGCTACAGCTCATGAGCTTAAACAAATTTATATCTCATTGGTTAGATCAACCTTAGAATATGCCTGTACTGTTTGGCAAGGTGGTCTCACTGAAAAGAATAGATCAACGATTGAAAGAATCCAGAAGAGAGCACTACGAATTATTTATCCATTTTTGTCTTACAGTGAATCACTTTCTCTATTACAGCTAGACACACTCGAAACTAGACGTCAGAAAATTTGTAAAAAGTTTGCTGAGGAAATCATAAAACCAGACCATAAACTAAATTATCATATTCCCCTAAATCAGGTCACGGATATTCGACAAGGAACAAAAGCTTGGTTAACTTTAAAATCCGCACAAAACGTAAAGAATCAAGCCCAGTAGTCTACTGCATTAAACTACTCCAGAGTTCATGATTCTCTGTCCTGTGTTGAGCTGTTGTGAATGTTGGTTTTGTCAAATTTCTGTTGTGTCTATTTTGATGTCTTGTCGTCGTTGTTGTTTTTTAATTTTTCAAATTCCTTTAGGGGTTTTTGGTGCTCGTTTTTGAAATTACCAGTTGATGTCTTGCTTCCTTAGGAGGTCTTTTCTTGTAGTTTTTTTAGTGATGTACTGTAAATTTTTTTTGACTGTTTTGTAAACTCATTTTATTTGACCATTTTGGGTCACAATTTGAGTATTAATAAACCATAATTATTATTATCCCACAGACACACAAATACATGAACAACTTTATATCCCGACAGTGTACAAGCATTTAGTTTTCTCTGTTTGCGTGCATATATTCACACAGCTAGGATAAATGCCCGGCACATTCACTGCCATACACATGCTACAATGATAGATGAATTTCCATGTATCAGGTTTTCACAGGTCATGCAGTCAATGATATGAGAACGTACTATATCATCAACTGTACTACATTGCTGTGGGAGTCTTTTATGACAACAGGATAGCCTTACAGCTTGCTGGCTTTATGGTACTCATTAGGTACTTTATTGTAAAAGTTGTGAACTTGTATGAAAAATTGCAGGCAGGCAGACAGACTGTACTGAAAGGGACATGAGCTGTAATTATTATCCTATTTTTCAGTATTGTGCCTATGTATATCAACTACCCTGTATAACCTTATCTGTATGTCATGCTGAAATTTCCAGTATTCTTGTTGTCAACACAGCTCGTATGTCAAGTGAATTCTAAGCAAACGATGTATTGTCAATTTATAGAGCACAGAATGTCACACACTTGATGCAACAAACTTGATTCACTGACTTCAACGTCTGAATATCATTGGCAATTTTGTCTTAAAATTGATTTTTCCGATGGAAAATTTTCTGGGTCTTAATCTCCACACCCTAAAACTAAAAGGATTAAGTTTTTTATCTGACATTGAACTGTTGATGTCGTTCCTTATTATTCTTCTTTTTAAGAGCATTCTACCTGCCTGATGAGCAAGTTTAACTTACATCAGTGATCTGGCACTACCCTTAACTTTATTGCTACTGATACACCCTCTAGTTTACTAAGTAGCTATAGTACACTCACTGCTCATCTGATGGACTTAGTGTTGAACATTTTAATGTTGCTTGATAGATTTCAAACAGAATTATCTTAATGAAGTGTTTGATCATTTGTACATGTCACATAATTTGTAAAGAAGCTCCCATTGTTGATCGAAATAATGGTAAACCAGATTACTGATCCATCAATAACACTTTCCGCTGGGTTTCAGGTACTTTTGTCAAGTTCATTACCAGTCACACAGCAGGGAGTCTAAGTTGGCATGCCACTTTACCAGTTTGTGCTGTTGGTGGAGATAGGAAAGTACATCTCTGGATGACAGAAATATGAACTCTGTCAGTGACAGATGAGTACAGACAACTATTTGACTAGCAAGAAACCAAGCCATTCTGAAGGTCCTTGAACTTGTACATTTAAATATTATCGTTAGAAAATAGAACCAAGCATTTTGAGAAAAAATGACTCAGTTCCTATAAACTGACTGTTGGTCGACACATTTTCATCGAGAAACAGTTAACTTCGAGGTAATTTATTTGTCATCCAAGTTTCACAGGCAGATACATGATACCATTTATTTTATCAGCTAATGATGTAAAATGCCCATGTTCTGTCTGAGTGTGTATCCTTCAGATCAAAGAGAAAAAGGACTCTGCCTCAGATTTCTTGGAAAGACACCAGTACAGGTATGATGATGGAAAGTTTGTTTTCAGGTTTTATGCAAGCTAGTGAAAAGCTCTGATAATTTTATAGAACATTAAATGAGTATGTGATGTGCATCTACCAGGTATACATCATTGGTCTGAAGAAGACATACTGGTATTGCTGCATTATGTGTTTGCTGTTTGTTAAAACCACAGGACTAATATCATTGACTAAGCATTGTACAATAGAAAAGTGAAGTATTGTGGGATCATGTGTTGTTTAACAAAACACCAAAATCTGCGAATAAAGAATGGTAATGCTGAAGATAATTTCTTCAAAGTCTCTTGGCCTTCAAATCCTACCACTGTTCCCACATATCTATTACAACCATTGGTTTGAAGCAGTTCTCAAAATAGGAGACTCAAACTACTTTTAGGTTAGTTTGGCATATCCAATAGGTAATTAAATCCTTACCCAGGCAAGGATTTTGGAAAATCTAATGCAATCTCCAAATAGATGCCGGTCCAATTCATGATGATCAATTCACTAACAATACATTCATGGAAGTATTTATGATGTGAACCAATGGAATAGGTAACAGCAAGTACGATAGGAATGAAGAAAAATGGTTTGATGAGCAAGTGTGTAACCTACATGTATGAGCCGACACTGAACTTTACTTCTATAGCTACTGGTACAAATTCATTAAAACCATCACGTTGTCTGCGTAGATATTTCATAACTAGGTCTTTAACTCAGTACATGACTCAAACATAAAAACAGTGCTTAAAAATATGATGTTCAATTCCATTCGAAAAAAAAAACCGAACAAACATTTCACTCTTGTACTTATTTGAAATCTCCGGTTTAATCAAAAGCATCTTTTTATTTCATGCGTCGTAACCATGGCTCATTCATGTGATAACGAATGCTGCACATTAAGTTTCACTGGTTTAGACAATTAAAATAACACTAAGTACTCATTTATAAAAAAGATTTCCGGCTTTCCATAATCTGACGTGTATGATTTAGAAGAAAAGTCCGGTTTTTCTATACCATAATACAATCGTTAAAACTTGTACCAGCGCACTAATACATTACGGTTTGAAATCTATGTATTTCAAGATTATTTGGTTACCGCTACTCTCGATACCGCTTGCTACGTAGCGGAGACCTCGGGGAAAAAGATCGTTCCCCGAATCCTGCATTGTATACGCACTTGTGCACATTGGTTTGTACCGCCATCGAGTCGTCGATCTTTTTGCTGCACTGAGTGTGTGGGATGTCGCGTCTTTTAATTAAAGAGTAGAACCATTGTCACTGCTATTGCTTCTGGTGTAAGTATGGTAATTTATTCATTCACCAGAGGTTTGATCTAAAATATCGGAAAGCATTTTTTCTGTTGCCTTTGTAACGACGTACATTTTAACGACTGTTTTTCCCATATCGTACCTTATTCGTCTAGACTCTGTCAGTTTTCTTTTTTTCAAAATAAATATTCGGCGTGTAAACGCTCTTCTCGTACTCTTCACATTCCGCCCGGATCGACGACGATATTTATCATCTTGTTATATTAAAGTCTCCGCCTGAAATATTATGCAGATAAGGTTGTCATTGTACATGGTATGTATTTGAGAGATGTGAAGATTTAGACTTGTGAAGTCATCAACAGTAGAGGTGCAAGACGTTTGACGGTACCAGGAACCAGGACGAATATTTTCTTGTCTGAAATTGATTACTTTTGATGCTGTGAGTAAAAATTAGCCTGACACTGTCAGAAAAGCTACGCTACATGCCAACTTGTGTCACAATAAACGTTTTCTGTCCTCACAATATGTCTCATGCAGTTACTTTTCCATGACAAACAAATGAATTTTTTTCAATTATTTTCAGCCAAGCGCATTTGAATGATTTGATATTGAAATATTGGTGCATATTTTAAGTACTGTGGGTTTTGGTGGGCGTGACAGTTGATTAAAGAAACCCTTAATAAGGTGACAATAAGTTTAAAATATTTTGGATATCAAACAGTAATGAACCTTTCCGTCGTATAAGTATCCGGTAGAACAAAACCAAGCAGCCACTCTTTAACTGATTTTGTTGCCTCACTATCGATTTAGGAGTGAACCAAGAAGTTTTCTAGCGGAAAAGTCGTCTCGGTTTTGACATGGCCAAGGACAATGGTATTGTTTAATTACCACTAACATTACAATCATTCGATGACATTAAATATTATTTATATTTCTGATTTACCACCAAACTATGGAATCTGAAATGTCAAAATAAAAGAGAACGAAAATATTTTTAGATCCTCGCACCTATATACGCAGAGCAAAGCTTTAAAGCCTTCTTCTGGAATTGTCAAATCCCCCTGAATTCCTCTAGCACTTCCCAATCACCGGTTTTTGCGAATGCAGAACCCTATACACATTGCAAGCTGGTCTTATGACCCATTTTTGAACCCTTGTCCTTGGTCATGTCAAAACCGAGACGACTTTTCCGCTAGAAAACTTCTTGGTTCACTCATAAATCGATAGTGAGGCAACAAAATCAGTTAAAGAGTGGCTGCTTGGTTTTGTTCTACCAGATACTTATACGACAGAAAGGTTCATTACTGTTTGATATCCAAAATATTTTAAACTTATTGTCACCTTATTAAGGGTTTCTTTCAACTAACTGTCGCGCCCACCAAAACCAACAGTACTTAAAATATGCACCAATATTTCAATATTAAATCATTCAAATGCGCTTGGCTGAAAATAATAAAAAAAAATCATTTGTTTGTCATGGAAGAGTAACTGCATGAGATATATGGTGAGGGACAGAAAACGTTTACTGTAACACAAGTTGGCATCTGGCGTAGCTTTTCTGACAGTGTCAGGCTAATGTTTACTCACAGCATCAAAAGCAATAAATTTCAGACAAGAAAATATTCGTCCTGGTTCCTGGTACCGTCAAACGTCTTGCACCTCTACTGTTGATGACTTCACAAGTCTAAATCTTCACATCTCTCAAATACATACCATGTACAATGACAACCTTATCTGCATAATATTTCAGGCGGAGACTTTAATATAACAAGATGAAAAAAAACGTTGCAGACCCGGGCGGAATGTGAAGAGTACGAGAAGAGCGTTTACACGCCGAATGACTATTTTGAAAAAAAATCTGGCAGCGTCTAGACGAATAAGGTACGATGTGGGAAAAAACAGCGTTAAAATGTACGTCGTTTCAAAGGCAACAGAAAAAATGCTTTCCAATATTTTAGAACAAACTTCTGGTGAATGAATAAATTATCATACTTACACCAGAAGCAAAACAGTCACAATGGTTCTACTCTTTAATAAAAAGGACGCGATATCCCACACACTCAGTGCACCAAAAGATCGATGACTCGATGGCGGTACAAAACCATGTGCACAAGTGCGTATACAATGCAGGATTCGGGGAACGATCTTTTTTCCCGAGGTCTCCGCTACGTAGCAAGCGGTATCAGAGTAGCGGTAACCAAATAATCTTGAAATACATAGATTTCAAACCGTAATGTATTAGTGCGCTGGTACAAGTTTTAACGATTGTGTTATGGTATAGAAAAACCGGACTTTTTTTAAAGCATACACGTCAGATTATGGAAAGCCGGAACTTTTCTATAAATGAGTACTTAGTTTTAAATTGTCTAAAAAAAACAGTGAAACTAAATGTGCAGCATTCGTTATCACATGAATGAGCCATGGTTACGACGCATGAAATAAAAAGATGCTTTTGATTAAACCGGAGATTTCAAATAAGTACAAGAGTGAAATGTTTGTTCGGTTTTTTTTCGAATGGAATTGAACATCATATTTTTAAGCACTTGTTTTATGTTTGAGTCATGTACTGAGTTAAAGACCTAGTTATGAAATAATCTACGCAGATAACGTGATGGTTTTAATGAATTTGTACCAGTAGCTATAGAAGTAAAGTTCAGTGTCGGCTCATACATGTAGGTTACACACTTGCTCATCAAACATTTTCTTCATTCCTATCGTACTTGCTGTTACCTATTCCATTGGTTCACATCATAAATACTTCCATGAATGTATTGTTAGTGAATTGATCATCATGAATTGGACCGGCATCTATTTGGAGATTGCATTAGATTTTCCAAAATCCTTGCCTGGGTAAGGATTTAATTACCTATTGGATATGCCAAACTAACCTAAAAGTAGTTTGAGTCTCCTATTTTGAGAACTGCTTCAAACCAATGGTTGTAATAGATATGTGGAACAGTGGTAGGATTTGAAGGCCAAGAGACTTTGAAGAAATTATCTTCAGCATTACCATTCTTTATTCGCAGATTTTGGTGTTTTGTAAAACAACACATGATCCCACAATACTTCACTTTTCTATTGTACAATGCTTAGTCAATGATATTAGTCCTGTGGTTTTAACAAACAGCAAACACATAATGCAGCAATACCAGTATGTCTTCTTCAGACCAATGATGTATACCTGGTAGATGCACATCACATACTCATTTAATGTTCTATAAAATTATCAGAGCTTTTCACTAGCTTGCATAAAACCTGAAAACAAACTTTCCGTCATCATACCTGTACTGGTGTCTTCCCAAGAAAATCTGAGGCAGAGTCCTTTTTCTCTTTGATCTGAAGGATACACACTCAGACAGAACATGAGCATTTTACATCATTAGCTGATAAAATAAATGGTATCATGTATCTGCCTGTGAAACTTGGATGACAAATAAATTACCTCGAAGTTAACTGTTTCTCGATGAAATGTGTCGACCAACAGTCAGTTTATAGGAACTGAGTCATTTTTCTCAAAATGCTTGGTTCTATTTTCTAACGATAATATTTAAATGTACAAGTTCAAGGACCTTCAGAATGGCTTGGTTTCTTGCTAGTCAAATAGTTGTCTGTACTCATCTGTCACTGACAGAGTTCATATTTCTGTCATCCAGAGATGTACTTTCCTATCTCCACCAACAGCACAAACTGGTAAAGTGGCA